>NC_069503.1:555081036-555239520 GCF_027579735.1 Bombina bombina | reverse complement strand
TTCCCTATGGGAACCGGTAAGCCATTTTCTTAAGTTTAAGTAAAAGAATAAAGGGCTTCATTAGGGCTTAAAAAACTGGTAGACATTTTTCTGGGCTAAAACGATTACTTTACTAATTATATTTGGCAGATTATTACTTTTAATAGTTGTTAAATCTTGGGGATTGTTTTAATAAAAACGGCAGGCACTGTATTGGACACCTTTTTCACTGGGGGCCTTTTCTAGTCATAGACAGAGCCTCATTTTCGCGCCTCTAATGCGCAGTTGTTTTTGGAAAGCATGGCATGCAGATGCATGTGTGAGGAGCTAAGAACCACTGAAAAAGCTTATAGAAGGCATCATTTGGTATCGTATTCCCCTCTGGGCTTGGTTGGGTCTCAGCAAAGCAGATACCTGGGACTGTATAGGGGTTAAATGTAAAAATTTTATTTTAAGGGTTAAAGCTTTCAAATTTGGTGTGCAATACTTTTAAGGCTTTAAGTTACTGTGGTGAAATTTTGGTGAAATTTGAACAATTCCTTCATACTTTTTCACATATTCAGTAATAAAGTGTGTTCAGTTTGAAATTTAAAGGGACAGTAACGGTTTTATTGTAAAACGTTTTTTGTGCTTTGTTAAGTTTAAGCCTGTTTAACATGTCTGAACCATCAGATAACGATGTTCTATATGTATGAAAGCCAATGTGTCTCCCCATTTAAATTTATGTGATATATTTGTGTCATAATGTCCAAGCAAAGTAGGGATAATAATGCCATAGATATGATATTGCCCAAGATGATTCCTCTAATGAGGGGAGTAAGCATGGTACTGCATCATCCCCTTCTGTGTCTACACCAGTTTTGCCCACACAAGAGGCCCCTAGTACATCTAGTGCGCCAATACTTATTACCATACAACAATTAATGGCTGTAATGGATAATTCTATTGCATGCATTTTTTCCAAAATGCCTACTTATCAGAGAAAGCGTGATTGCTCTGTTTTAAACACTGAAGAGCAAGAGGACGCTGATGATATCTGTTCTGACATACCCTCACACCTATCTGAAGGGGCCAGGAGGGAGGTTTTGTCTGAGGGAGAAATTTCAGATTCAGGGAAAATTTCTCAACAAGCAGAACCTGATATTGTAACTTTTAAATTTAAATTTCAACATCTCCACGCACTACTTAAGGAGGTATTATCTACTCTGGATGATTGTGACAATTTGGTCATTCCAGAGAAATTATGTAAGATGGACAAGTTCCTAGAGGTTCCGGTGCCCCCCGATGTTTTTTCCTATACCCAAGCGGGTGGCGGACATAGTAAATAAGGAGTGGGAAAGGCCCGGCATACCTTTTGTCCTCCCCCTATTTTAAGAAATTAGTTCCTATAGTCGACCCCAGAAAGGACTTATAGCATACAGTCCCCAAGGTCGAGGGGGCGGTTTCTACTCTAAACAAACGCACTTCTATTCCTATAGAAGATAGTTGTGCTTTCAAGATCCTATGGATTAAAGGTTAGAGGGTTTGCTTAAAAAGATGTTTGTTCAGCAAGGTTACCTTCTACAACCAATTTCATGCATTGTTCCTGTCACTACAGCTGCGTGTTTCTGGTTCGAAGAACTAGAAAAGTCGCTCAATAAAGAATCTTCGTACGAGGAGGTTTTGGACAGAGTTCAAGCTCTTAAATTGGCTAACTCTTTTTTATTTTAGATGCCGCTTTGCAATTAGCTAGATTAGCGGCGAATAATTCAGGGTTTGCTATCGTGGCGCGCAGAGTGCTTTTGCTTAACATCCCTTTCAAGGGTAAAACACTGTTTGGCCCTGACTTGAAAGAGATTATTTCAGACATCACTGGGGGAAAGGGCCACGCCCTTCCTCTGGATAGGTCTTTTAAGGCTAAAAAGAAGCCAAATTTTCGTCCCTTTCGCAGAAACGGACCAGCCTCAAATTCTACACCCTCTAAGCAAGAGGGTAATACTTCTCAAACCAAGCCAGCCTGGAGGCCGATGCAAGGCTGGAACAAGGGTAAGCAGGCCAAGTCACCTGCCACTGCTACCAAAACAGCATGAAGTGTTGGCCCCCGATCTGGGAAGGATCTGGTGGGGGGCAGACTTTCTCTCTTTGCTCAGGCTGGGGCAAGAGATGTTCAGGATCCTTGGGCGCTAGAAATAGTTTCTCAAGGTTATCTCCTGGAATTCAGGGAACTACCCCCAAGGGGAAGGTTCCACGGGTCTCAATTATCTTCGAACAGACATTCTTACACTGTGTAGAAGACCTGTTAAGCATGGGAGTGATTCATCCTGTTCCATTAGGAGAACAAGGGATGGGTTTTTACTCAAACCTGTTCATAATTCCCAAAAAAGAGGGAACATTCAGACCTATTTTAGATCTCAAGATTCTAAACAAGTTTCTAAGGGTTTCATCATTCAAAATGGAAACCATTCGAACGATCCTTCCTACCATCCAGGAAGGTCAATTCATGACCACGGTGGACTTAAAGGATGCGTACCTACGTATTCCTATCCACAAGGAACATTTTCGGTTCCTAAGGTTCGCCTTTCTGGACAAGCATTACCTGTGGCACTTCCATTCGGATTAGCCACTGCTCCAAGGATTTTCACAAGGGTACTAGGGTCCCTTCTAGCGGTGCTAAGACCAAGGGGCATTGCAGTAGTACCTTACTTGGACGACATCCTGATTCAAGTGTCGTCTCTGTCAAAAGCAAGGGCTCATACGGACATTGTCCTAGCCTTTCTCAGATCTCACAGGTGGAAAGTGAACATAGAAAAAAGTTCTCTGTCCCCGTCAACAAGAGTTCCCTTCTTGGGAACAATAATAGTTTCCTTAGAAATTAAGGTTTTTCTGACAGAGGCCAGAAAATCAAAACTTCTAAGCTCTTGTCAGGTACTTCATTCTGTTCTTCTTCCTTCCATAGCGTAGTCCATGGAAGTAATAGGTTTGATGGTTGCGGCAATGGACATAGTTCCTTTTGCACGAATTCATCTAAGACCATTGCACCTGTGCATGCTCAGACAGTGGAATGGGGATTATTCAGACTTGTCTCCGACGATACAAGTAGATCAAATAACCAGAGATTCACTCCGTTGGTAGCTGACCCTGGACAACCTGTCACAGGGAATGAGCTTCCGCAGACCAGAGTAGGTCATTGTCACGACCGACGCCAGTCTGGTGGGCTGGGGCGCGGTCTGGGAACCCCTGAAAACTCAGGGTCTATGGTTTCGGGAAGACTCTCTTCTCCCGATAAACATAATGGAACTGAGAGCGATATTCAATGCTCTCAAGGCTTGGCCTCGACTAGCAAAGGCCAAATTCATAAGGTTTCAATCAGACATCATGACGACTGTTACATATATCAACCATCAGGGGGTAACAAGGAGTTCCCTGGCGATGGAGGAGCATCCGGGGGAGTGGGAACTCCATCTGGAAATCTTTGCCCAAATAACTCAATTATGGGGCATTCCAGACATGGTTCTGATGGCCTCTCGTCAGAACTTCATGGTCCCTTGTTACGGGTCCAAATCCAGGGATCCCAAGGCGACTCTATTGGATACAATAGTAGCACCTTGGATCTTCAACCTAGCTTATGTATTCCCACCGTTTCCTCTCATTCCCAGGCTGGTAGCCAGGATCAATCTGGAGAGGGCTTCGGTGACCTTGATAGTTCCTGTGTGGCCACGCAGGACTTGGTATGCAGACCTGGTGAATGTGTCATCGGCTCCACCATGGAAGCTACCTTTGAGACAGGACCTTCTTATTCAGGGTCCATTCGAACATCCGAATATGGTTTTCCTCCAACTGACTGCTTGGAGTTTGAACGCTTGATTTTATCAAAGCGTGGGTTTTCAGATTCTGTAATAGATACTCTTATTCAGGCTAGAAAGCCTGTAACTAGAAAAATTTACCATAATATATGGAAAAAATATATCTGTTGGTGTGAATCTAAAGGATTCCCATGGAACAAAATAAAAATTCCTAAGATTCTTTCCTTTCTACAAGAAGGTTTGGAGAAAGGATTTTCTGCGAGTTCTCTGAAGGGACAGATCTCTGCTTTATCTGTTTTACTTCACAAAAGGCTGGCAGCTGTGCCAGACGTTTAAGCGTTTGTTCAGGCTCTGGTTAGAATCAAGCCTGTTTACAGACCTTTGACTCTTCCCTGGAGTCTTAATCTAGTTCTTTCAGTTCTTCAAGGGGTTCCGTTTGAACCCTTACATTCCGTAGATATTAAGTTATTATCTTGGAAAGTTTTGTTTTAGGTTGCAATTTCTTCCGCTAGAAGAGTTTCTGAGTTATCTGCTCTGCAGTGTTCTCCGCCCTATCTGGTCCATGCAGATAAGGTGGTTTTACGTACTGAGCCTGGTTTTCTTCCGAAGGTTGTTTCCAACAAAAATATTAACCAGGAGATAGTTGTACCTTCTTTGTGTCCGAATCCAGTTTCATAGAAGGAACGTTTGTTACACAATTTGGACGTTGTCCGTGCTCTAAAATTCTATTTAGATGCTACAAAGGATTTCAGACAAGCATCTTCCTTGTTTGTTGTTTATTCTGGTAAAAGGAGAGGTCAAAAAGCAACTTCTACCTCTCTCTCTTTTTGGCTTAAAAGCATCATCAGATTGGCTTATGAGACTGCCGGACGGCAGCCTCCTGAAAGAATCACAGCTCATTCCACTAGGGCCGTGGCTTCCACATGGGCCTTTAAGAACGAGGCTTCTGTTGATCAGATATGTAAGGCAGCGACTTGGTCTTCACTGCACACTTTTACCAACTTTTACAAATTTGATACTTTTGCTTCTTCTAAGGCTATTTTTGGGAGAAAGGTTTTGCAAACCGTGGTGCCTTCCATCTAGGTGACCTGATTTGCTCCCTCCCATCATCCGTGTCCTAAAGCTTTGGTATTGGTTCCCACAAGTAAGGATGACGCCGTGGACCGGACACACCTATGTTGGAGAAAACAGAATTTATGTTTACCTGATAAATTACTTTCTCCAACGGTGTGTCCGGTCCACGGCCCGCCCTGGTTTTTTAATCAGGTCTGATGATTTATTTTCTTTAACTACAGTCACCACGGTATCATATGATTTCTCCTATGCAAATATTCCTCCTTTACGTCGGTCGAATGACTGGGGAAGGCGGAGCCTAGGAGGGATCATGTGACCAGCTTTGCTGGGCTCTTTGCCATTTCCTGTTGGGGAGGAGAATATCCCACAAGTAAGGATGACGCCGTGGACCGGACACACCGTTGGAGAAAGTAATTTATCAGGTAAACATAAATTCTGTTTTTTTTTAAGCCTTTGTTACTAACCGTGTATGCAGGCACCATGTCTTTAAATATATAATATGCAATAGCGTTGGTTATTTCTATATGCCTTTTTTGAGTTCTTCGCATATGGTGATGTGCTTGCAAATGCCTTCATGATTGATTGTTGCACTTTCTGCTCAACTTTACCTTCACAGCTTTTTGGTGTTGTCTTTTCTCAGCCTGTGTTTTATTTTTGCCATAGATTGTTCAAAGATTTCCTTATGCCACTTTTAAAGGTGCTGGAACAGGTTTGTTGTGTTACTTCGTTTTGTTGCAACACTCATTCCACAAATCTTGCAGATTACTTGGTTCTGTGTCAAATCATCTTTTCTGAATCCAAAATATTCCCAAACAACTGATGTTGAATTTCTCTTTGGCAACAAGTCATCATCATCAACATCATCATCATCATTGTTATTGTTGGACACGGACAGCTCTGGATAAGAACTCATCTTGAATTTTATCTACCGCACAAACTACCAGCTGGCACAAAAAATAGGAGATTTTTACTACTGCACACACTGCCAGGATCAGTAGGGTGGCACAATGAGAGACAAGAGACAACGCTTGCACTTGAATAGAAAGACAACATTTGAATGGGCTTGATGATGCAGTTTGCAGTTACAGCTTAGCTCTAATGATGCTAATATAGCTTCTTCAAGTTGCAGTGATGACGCAGCGAAAGTAGTTTTGAAAAAGCTTCCTAAAGATTTTTGAATCTAAATTATTTTGGATCAAGAAAGAGCATGATCTGCTTCTGCTGCAATTAAGACAAGAGACCACAGACTTGCACTTGAATATAAAGAAGACAACAATGAGCTTGATGATGTAGCCACCTTGATTGAAGAGGCCACAGGCTTGTTGCACTTGAATATAAAGAAGACAACAATGGGATTGATGATGCAGTCACCTTGATTGAAGAGACCACAAGCTTGCTGCACTTGAAGAATATAAAGAAGACAACAATGGGATTGATGATGCAGTCACCTTGATTGAAGAGACCAAAGGCTTGCTGCACTTGAATATAAAGAAGACAACAATGGGATTGATGATGCAGTCACCTTGATTGAAGAGACCACAGGCTTGTTGCACTTGCAGAATATAAAGAAGACAACAATGTGCTTGATGATGCAGTCACCTTGATTGAAGAGACCAAAGGCTTGCTGCACTTGAAGATAAAGAAGACAACAATGGGATTGCTGATGCAGTCACCTTGATTAAAGAGACCACAGGCTTGCTGCACTTGAATATAAAGAAGACAACAATGGGCTTGATGATGCAGTCACCTTGATTGAAGAGACCACAGGCTTGCTACACTTGAAGAATATAAAGACGACAACATTGGGCTTGATGATGCAGTCACCTTGATTGAAGAGACCATAGGCTTGCTGCACATGAGTATAAAGAAGACAACAATGGGCTAGATGATGCAGTCACCTGGATTGAGAGACAAGATACCACAGTCTTACACTTGTAATAAATTGAATATAAAAAAGACAACAGTGGGCTTGCTCATCATGTTTATTTGAGAATAAGGCAACACTGGCTTTCACTGGAGGAGACTGACCCTTCAGTTGTAAAATACACTGGCTCTGGAGGACTGACCTTGCAGTTGTAGAAGACACTGGCTTTGGATGACTGACCGTGCTGCTGTAGAAGACACTGGCTGAATGGCTGACCTTGCTGTTGTAGAAGGTACAGGCTTGCACTTGCAGTGCACTTGCAGGATGACTTTGCTGTTGTAGAAGACACAGGCTGCAGGATATGGATTACCTTGCTGTTGTAGAAGAATAGACAGGCTGCAGGATGTTGTGGATGACCTTGCTGTTGTAGAAGAAGAAAAAGCCTGCAGTGCAGGATGTGGATGACCTTGCTGTTGTAGAAGAAGAAACAGGATGCAATATATTCTGGAACCACAGGTGTTGGCTTACTTTGGTGAAATTGATACTAGGAGTCTGAGACGACACACAGGCAGTCTTTGCTGTTGGTTGAACATAAAAGAGTTATAGAATAAGGCGGTGGGAGGGAGAAAAAAATAGACATAGAATGGTAGGGGTGGCAGGGGAAACAAGTTCTACTTTTTGGAAAAACAACAAACACACACAGAAACAGTAAGGGACTGGGAGGGACATCATAAAAAGTAAAAAAAACATTTTTTTTCTTAATTAAATTAATTTATTTAATTTCTGTTCTGAATCAAGAGCAATAGACTATCTACTACACTAAACTCAATTATATATTTTATATATAATAAAAAATATCATCTATCTAAATATAGATTTTAAAATTGACCCAGACAGGGAATTGAATCAATGTTATGCGTCACAGAAGTTAATAAATAATAATAAAAAAAGCCACTTTAAAGTTTCAAGTTTATGTACATTTACACTACTACTACTCACTTAATTACTCATACTACAATGATTGATTATCTATCTACACTCAACTCAATTATCAGGTAATGGAATGGAATCAATCAATGTTATGTGTGACAGAAGTTAATAAAAAAAAGCCACTTAAAGTTTTTGTACACTACTACTACTCACTTAATTGCTTATACTATGAGGATTGATGATCTATCTACAGTCACTCGGGAATCGAATGGAATCAATCACTCTTATGCGTCACAGAAGTTAATAAAAAAAAAGGCAGTGGCACTTTAAAGTTTATGTATAATATTACTCACTTTAGAGTCACAACTTTGAGCGCATGTCCCACCGTCACACCACCGCTTGACCACCACCACACCACCGCTTGACCACCGCCACACTCCCAGATGAAGGGCTGTTGCCGTTGCTCTGCAAAAATAATGGCAGTTTTGCGGGCTCCTAAGGTCCGCCCATAGTTCCACCTCTCATCCTTCCTCATACAATTGAAACCTGGAGGACTCCGCCTCCGTTTTTATGACGAACAGAGTAATTTTTTTGGGCAAAAAAACGCAGACTCGCGGTTTTTAAATCGCGGCGATTATTCGCTGTTTAAAATTGCATCTGCGATTAATCATGCAGCCCTAATGTCTATATATGTGTACATATGTATTTATGTATTTATATGTATTTAAATGTATTTACCGACATATATACACATATAAATACATAAATACATATGTACACATATATAGACATATATAGAAGTGCATTGGAGCCCTTAAAACATGAAAAAACATTTTAATGCAACATTAATTTCTCCAACATAGGTGTGTCCGGTCCACAGCGTCATCCTTACTTGTGGGATATTCTCTTCCCCAACAGGAAATGGCAAAGAGCCCAGCAAAGCTGGTCACATGATCCCTCCTAGGCTCCGCCTTCCCCAGTCATTCTCTTTGCCGTTGTACAGGCAACATCTCCACGGAGATGGCTTAGAGTTTTTTAGTGTTTAACTGTAGTTTTTATTATTCAATCAAGAGTTTGTTATTTTAAAATAGTGCTGGTATGTACTATTTACTCTGAAACAGAAAAGAGATGAAGATTTCTGTTTGTAAGAGGAAAATGATTTTAGCAACCGTTACTAAAATCGATGGCTGTTTCCACACAGGACTGTTGAGAGGAATTAACTTCAGTTGGGGGAACAGTGAGCAGACTTTTGCTGCTTGAGGTATGACACATTCTAACAAGACGATGTAATGCTGGAAGCTGTCATTTTCCCTATGGGATCCGGTAAGCCATTTTATTACAGACAGTAAATAAGGGCTTCACAAGGGCTTTTTAAGACTGTAGACATTTTCTGGGCTAAATCGATTTATATATAAACATATTTTATACTCCATAGCCTTGAGGAATTATTTTAATCTTGGGAAGTTTGTAAAATAACCGGCAGGCACTGTATTGGACACCTTATTCTCTAGGGGCTTTCCCTAATCATAGGCAGAGTCTCATTTTCGCGCCTGTATTGCGCACTTGTTTTTGAGAAGCATGACATGCAGATGCATGTGTGAGGAGCTCTGATACATAGAAAAGACTTTCTGAAGGCGTCATTTGGTATCGTATTCCCCTTTGGGCTTGGTTGGGTCTCAGCAAAGCAGATACCAGGGACTGTAAAGGGGTTAAATATAAAAACGGCTCCGGTTCCGTTATTTTAAGGGTTAAAGCTTCCAAATTTGGTGTGCAATACTTTTAAGGCTTTAAGACACTGTGGTGAAATTTTGGTGAATTTTGAACAATTCCTTCATACTTTTTCGCAATTGCAGTAATAAAGTGTGTTCAGTTTAAAATTTAAAGTGACAGTAACGGTTTTATTTTAAAACGTTTTTTGTACTTTGTTATCAAGTTTATGCCTGTTTAACATGTCTGAACTGCCAGATAGACTGTGTTCTGAATGTGGGGAAGCCAAGGTCCCTTCTCATTTAAATAGATGTGATTTATGTGACACAAAATTTAGAGAAAATGATGCCCAAGATGATTCCTCAAGTGAGGGGAGTAAGCATGGTACTGCATCATCCCCTCCTTCGTCTACACCAGTCTTGCCCACACAAGAGGCCCCTAGTACATCTAGCGCGCCAATACTCCTTACTATGCAACAATTAACGGCTGTAATGGATAATTCTATCAAAAACATTTTAGCCAAAATGCCCACTTATCAGCGAAAGCGCGACTGCTCTGTTTTAGAAAATACTGAAGAGCATGAGGACGCTGATGATATTGTTTCTGAAGGGCCCCTACACCAGTCTGAGGGGGCCAGGGAGGTTTTGTCTGAGGGAGAAATTTCAGATTCAGGGAAAATTTCTCAACAAGCTGAACCTGATGTGATTACATTTAAATTTAAGTTGGAACATCTCCGCGCTCTGCTTAAGGAGGTGTTATCCACTCTGGATGATTGTGAGAATTTGGTCATCCCAGAGAAACTATGTAAAATGGACAAGTTCCTAGAGGTCCCGGGGCCCCCCGAAGCTTTTCCTATACCCAAGCGGGTGGCGGACATTGTAAATAAAGAATGGGAAAGGCCCGGTATACCTTTCGTCCCTCCCCCCATATTTAAAAAATTGTTTCCTATGGTCGACCCCAGAAAGGACTTATGGCAGACAGTCCCCAAGGTCGAGGGGGCGGTTTCTACTCTAAACAAACGCACCACTATACCCATAGAAGATAGTTGTGCTTTCAAAGATCCTATGGATAAAAAATTAGAAGGTTTGCTTAAAAAGATGTTTGTTCAGCAAGGTTACCTTCTACAACCAATTTCATGCATTGTCCCTGTCACTACAGCCGCGTGTTTCTGGTTCGATGAGCTAGAAAAGGCGATCACTAGTAATTCTCCTTCTTATGAGGAGATTATGGACAGAATCCGTGCTCTCAAATTGGCTAATTCTTTCACCCTAGACGCCACTTTGCAATTGGCTAGGTTAGCGGCGAAAAATTCTGGGTTTGCTATTGTGGCGCGCAGAGCGCTTTGGTTAAAATCTTGGTCAGCGGATGCGTCTTCCAAGAACAAATTGCTTAACATTCCTTTCAAGGGGAAAACGCTGTTTGGCCCTGACTTGAAAGAGATTATCTCTGATATCACTGGGGGCAAGGGCCACGCCCTTCCTCAGGATAGGTCTTTCAAGGCCAAAAATAAACCTAATTTTCGTCCCTTTCGTAGAAACGGACCAGCCCCAAGTGCTACGTCCTCTAAGCAAGAGGGTAATACTTCTCAAGCCAAGCCAGCCTGGAGACCAATGCAAGGCTGGAACAAGGGAAAGCAGGCCAAGAAACCTGCCACTGCTACCAAGACAGCATGAGATGTTGGCCCCCGATCCGGGACCGGATCTGGTGGGGGGCAGACTCTCTCTCTTCGCTCAGGCTTGGGCAAGAGATGTTCTGGATCCTTGGGCGCTAGAAATAGTCTCCCAAGGTTATCTTCTGGAATTCAAAGGGCTTCCCCCAAGGGGGAGGTTCCACAGGTCTCAATTGTCTTCAGACCACATAAAAAAACAGGCATTCTTACATTGTGTAGAAGACCTGTTAAAAATGGGAGTGATTCATCCTGTTCCATTAGGAGAACAAGGGATGGGGTTCTACTCCAATCTGTTCGTAGTTCCCAAAAAAGAGGGAACGTTCAGACCAATCTTAGATCTCAAGATCCTAAACAAGTTTCTCAAGGTTCCATCGTTCAAAATGGAAACCATTCGAACAATTCTTCCTCCCATCCAGGAAGGTCAATTCATGACCACGGTGGATTTAAAGGATGCGTATCTACATATTCCTATCCACAAGGAACATCATCGGTTCCTAAGGTTCGCATTCCTGGACAAGCATTACCAGTTCGTGGCACTTCCGTTCGAATTAGCCACTGCTCCAAGGATTTTCACAAAGGTACTAGGGTCCCTTCTAGCGGTGCTAAGACCAAGGGGCATTGCAGTAGTACCTTACTTGGACCGACGCCAGTCTGATGGGCTGGGGCGCGGTCTGGGGACCCCTGAAAGCTCAGGGTCTTTGGTCTCGGGAAGAATCTCTTCTACCGATAAATATTCTGGAACTGAGAGCGATACTCAATGCTCTCAAGGCTTGGCCTCAGCTAGCAAAGGCCAAGTTCATACGGTTTCAATCAGACACCATGACGACTGTTGCGTACATCAACCATCAGGGGGGAACAAGGAGTTCCCTGGCGATGGAAGAAGTGACCAAAATCATTCAATGGGCGGAGACTCGCTCCTGCCACTTGTCTGCAATCCACATCCCAGGAGTGGAAAATTGGGAAGCGGATTTTCTGAGTCGTCAGACATTACATCCGGGGGAGTGGGAACTCCATCCGGAAATCTTTGCCCAAATTACTCAACTGTGGGGCATTCCAGACATGGATCTGATGGCCTCTCGTCAGAACTTCAAGGTTCCTTGCTACGGGTCCAGATCCAGGGATCCCAAGGCGACTCTAGTAGATGCACTAGTAGCACCTTGGACCTTCAAACTAGCTTATGTATTCCCGCCGTTTCCTCTCATCCCCAGGCTGGTAGCCAGGATCAATCAGGAGAGGGCATCGGTGATCTTGATAGCTCCTGCGTGGCCACGCAGGACTTGGTATGCAGACCTGGTGAATATGTCATCGGCTCCACCATGGAAGCTACCTTTGAGACGAGACCTTCTTGTTCAAGGTCCGTTCGAACATCCGAATCTGGTCTCACTCCAACTGACTGCTTGGAGATTGAACGCTTGATCTTATCAAAGCGAGGGTTCTCAGATTCTGTTATTGATACTCTTGTTCAGGCCAGAAAGCCTGTAACTAGAAAAATTTACCACAAAATATGGAAAAAATAGATCTGTTGGTGTGAATCTAAAGGATTCCCTTGGGACAAGGTAAAAATTCCTAAGATTCTATCCTTTCTTCAAGAAGGATTGGAGAAAGGATTATCTGCAAGTTCCTTGAAGGGACAGATTTCTGCCTTGTCTGTGTTACTTCACAAAAAGCTGGCAGCTGTGCCAGATGTTCAAGCCTTTGTTCAGGCTCTGGTTAGAATCAAGCCTGTTTACAAACCTTTGACTCCTCCTTGGAGTCTCAATTTAGTTCTTTCAGTTCTTCAGGGGGTTCCGTTTGAACCCTTACATTCCGTTGATATTAAGTTATTATCTTGGAAAGTTTTGTTTTTGGTTGCAATTTCTTCTGCTAGAAGAGTTTCAGAATTATCTGCTCTGCAGTGTTCTCCTCCTTATCTGGTGTTCCATGCAGATAAGGTGGTTTTGCGTACTAAACCTGGTTTTCTTCCGAAAGTTGTTTCTAACAAAAACATTAACCAGGAGATAGTCGTGCCTTCTTTGTGTCCGAATCCAGTTTCAAAGAAGGAACGTTTGTTGCACAATTTGGATGTTGTTCGCGCTCTAAAATTCTATTTAGATGCTACAAAGGATTTTAGACAAACATCTTCCTTGTTTGTTGTTTATTCTGGTAAAAGGAGAGGTCACAAAGCAACTTCTACCTCTCTCTCTTTTTGGATTAAAAGCATCATCAGATTGGCTTATGAGACTGCCGGACGGCAGCCTCCTGAAAGAATCACAGCTCATTCCACTAGGGCTGTGGCTTCCACATGGGCCTTCAAGAACGAGGCTTCTGTTGATCAGATATGTAAGGCAGCGACTTGGTCTTCACTGCACACTTTTACCAAATTTTACAAGTTTGATACTTTTGCTTCTTCTGAGGCTATTTTTGGGAGAAAGGTTTTGCAAGCCGTGGTGCCTTCCATTTAGGTGACCTGATTTGCTCCCTCCCTTCATCCGTGTCCTAAAGCTTTGGTATTGGTTCCCACAAGTAAGGATGACGCCGTGGACCGGACACACCTATGTTGGAGAAAACAGAATTTATGTTTACCTGATAAATTACTTTCTCCAACGGTGTGTCCGGTCCACGGCCCGCCCTGGTTTTTTAATCAGGTCTGATAATTTATTTTCTTTAACTACAGTCACCACGGTATCATATGATTTCTCCTATGCAAATATTCCTCCTTTACGTCGGTCGAATGACTGGGGAAGGCGGAGCCTAGGAGGGATCATGTGACCAGCTTTGCTGGGCTCTTTGCCATTTCCTGTTGGGGAAGAGAATATCCCACAAGTAAGGATGACGCCGTGGACCGGACACACCGTTGGAGAAAGTAATTTATCAGGTAAACATAAATTCTGTTTCTCCAACATAGGTGTGTCCGGTCCACGGCGTCATCCTTACTTGTGGGATATTCTCTTCCCCAACAGGAAATGGCAAAGAGCCCAGCAAAGCTGGTCACATGATCCCTCCTAGGCTCCGCCTACCCCAGTCATTCTCTTTGCCGTTGTACAGGCAACATCTCCACGGAGATGGCTTAGAGTTTTTTAGTGTTTAACTGTAGTTTTTCATTATTCAATCAAGAGTTTGTTATTTTTAAATAGTGCTGGTACGTACTATTTACTCAGAAACAGAAAAGAGATGAAGAATTCTGTTTGTATGAGGAAAATGATTTTAGCAACCGTAACTAAAATCCATGGCTGTTCCACACAGGACTGTTGAGAGCAATTAACTTCAGTTGGGGGAACAGTTTGCAGTCCCTTGCTGCTTGAGGTATGACACATTCTAACAAGACGATGTAATGCTGGAAGCTGTCATTTTCCCTATGGGATCCGGTAAGCCATGTTTATTACGATTGTAAATAAGGGCTTCACAAGGGCTTATTTAAACTGTAGACTTTTTCTGGGCTAAATCGATTGATTATTAACACATATTTAGCCTTGAGGAATCATTTTATCTGGGTATTTTGATATAATAATATCGGCAGGCACTGTTTTAGACACCTTATTCTTTAGGGGCTTTCCCAAAGCATAGGCAGAGTCTCATTTTCGCGCCGGTGTTGCGCACTTGTTTTTGAGAGGCATGGCATGCAGTCGCATGTGAGAGGAGCTCTGATACTTATAAAAGACTTCTGAAGGCGTCATTTGGTATCGTATTCCCCTTTGGGTTTGGTTGGGTCTCAGCAAAGCAGATACCAGGGACTGTAAAGGGGTTTAAAGCTTAAAACGGCTCCGGTTCCGTTATTTTAAGGGTTAAAGCTTCCAAAATTGGTGTGCAATATTTTCAAGGCTTTAAGACGCTGTGGTGAAAATTTGGTGAATTTTGAACAATTCCTTCATGTTTTTTCGCAATTGCAGTAATAAAGTGTGTTCAGTTTAAAATTTAAAGTGACAGTAACGGTTTTATTTTAAAACGTTTTTTGTACTTTCTGATCAAGTTTATGCCTGTTTAACATGTCTGAACTACCAGATAGACTGTGTTCTGAATGTGGGGAAGCCAGAATTCCTATTCATTTAAATAAATGTGATTTATGTGATAATGACAATGATGCCCAAGATGATTCCTCAAGTGAGGGGAGTAAGCATGGTACTGCATCATTCCCTCCTTCGTCTACACGAGTCTTGCCCACTCAGGAGGCCCCTAGTACATCTAGCGCGCCAATACTCCTTACTATGCAACAATTAACGGCTGTAATGGATAATTCTGTCAAAAACATTTTAGCCAAAATGAACCCTTGTCAGCGTAAGCGTGGCTGCTCTGTTTTAGTTACTGAAGAGCATGACGACGCTGATATTAATATCTCTGAAGGGCCCCTAACCCAATCTGAGGGGGCCAGGGAGGTTTTGTCTGAGGGAGAAATTACTGATTTAGGGAACATTTCTCAGCAGGCTGAATCTGATGTGATTACATTTAAATTTAAATTGGAACATCTCCGCATTTTGCTTAAGGAGGTATTATCCACTCTGGATGATTGTGAAAATTTAGTCATCCCAGAGAAACTATGTAAAATGGACAAGTTCCTAGAGGTGCCGGGGCTCCCAGAAGCTTTTCCTATACCCAAGCGGGTGGCGGACATTGTTAATAAAGAATGGGAAAGGCCCGGTATTCCTTTCGTCCCTCCCCCCATATTTAAAAAATTGTTTCCTATGGTCGACCCCAGAAAGGACTTATGGCAGTCAGTCCCCAAGGTCGAGGGAGCGGTTTCTACTTTAAACAAACGCACCACTATTCCCATAGAGGATAGTTGTGCTTTCAAAGATCCTATGGAAGATGTTTGTTCAGCAGGGTTACCTTCTACAACCCATTTCATGCATTGTCCCTGTCACTACTGCCGCATATTTCTGGTTTGATGAACTGCTTAAGGTGCTCGATAGTGACTCTCCTCCTTATGAGGAGATTATGGACAGAATCAATGCTCTCAAATTGGCTAATTCTTTCACTCTAGACGCCTCTTTGCAACTGGCTAAGTTAGCGGCTAAGAACTCTGGGTTTGCTATTGTGGCGCGCAGAGCGCTTTGGTTGAAATCTTGGTCGGCTGATGCGTCTTCCAAGAACAAGCTACTAAACATTCCTTTCAAGGGGAAAACGTTGTTTGGTCCTGACTTGAAAGAGATTATCTCTGATATCACTGGGGGTAAGGGCCACGCCCTTCCTCAGGATCGGCCTTTCAAGGCAAAAAATAGACCTAATTTTCGTCCCTTTCGTAAAAACGGACCAGCCCAAGGTGCTACGTCCTCTAAGCAAGAGGGTAATACTTCTCAGGCCAAGCCAGCTTGGAGACCAATGCAAGGCTGGAACAAGGGAAAGCAGGCCAAGAAACCTGCCACTGCTACCAAGACAGCATGAAATATTGGCCCCCGATCCGGGACCGGATCTGGTGGGGGGCAGACTCTCTCTCTTCGCTCAGGCTTGGGCAAGAGATGTTCTGGATCCTTGGGCGCTAGAAATAGTCTCCCAGGGTTATCTTCTGGAATTCAAGGGACTTCCCCCAAGGGGGAGGTTCCACAGGTCGCAGTTGTCTTCAGACCACATAAAAAGACAGGCGTTCTTACATTGTGTAGAAGACCTGTTAAAAATGGGAGTGATTCATCCTGTTCCATTAAGAGAACAAGGGATGGGGTTCTACTCCAATCTGTTCATAGTTCCCAAAAAAGAGGGAACGTTCAGACCAATCCTAGATCTCAAGATCTTAAACAATTTTCTCAAGGTCCCATCGTTCAAGATGGAAACCATTCGAACTATCCTTCCTTCCATCCAGGAAGGTCAATTCATGACCACGGTGGATTTAAAGGATGCGTATCTACATATTCCTATCCACAAGGAACATCATCGGTTCCTAAGGTTTGCATTCCTGGACAAACATTACCAGTTCGTGGCGCTTCCTTTCGGATTAGCCACTGCTCCAAGGATTTTCACAAAGGTACTAGGGTCCCTTCTAGCGGTGCTAAGACCAAGGGGCATTGCAGTAGTACCTTACCTGGACGACATTCTGATTCAAGCGTCGTCCCTTCCTCAAGCAAAGGCTCACACGGACATTGTCCTGGCCTTTCTCAGATCTCACGGCTGGAAAGTGAACGTGGAAAAGAGTTCTCTATCCCCGTCAACAAGGGTTCCCTTCTTGGGAACAATTATAGACTCCTTAGAAATGAGGATCTTTCTAACAGAGGCCAGAAAAACAAAGCTTCTGGACTCTTGTCGGATACTTCATTCCGTTCCTCTTCCTTCCATAGCTCAGTGCATGGAAGTGATCGGGTTGATGGTGGCGGCGATGGACATAGTTCCTTTTGCGCGCATTCATCTAAGACCATTACAACTGTGCATGCTCAGTCAGTGGAATGGGGACTATACAGACTTGTCTCCGAAGATACAAGTAAATCAGAGGACCAGAGACTCACTCCGTTGGTGGCTGTCCCTGGACAATCTGTCTCAAGGGATGATGTTCCACAGACCAGAGTGGGTCATTGTCACGACCGACGCCAGTCTGATAGGCTGGGGCGCGGTCTGGGGATCCCTGAAAGCTCAGGGTCTTTGGTCTCGGGAAGAATCTCTTCTACCGATAAATATTCTGGAACTGAGAGCGATATTCAATGCTCTCCAGGCCTGGCCCCAGCTTGCGAGGACCAGGTTCATACGGTTTCAATCAGACAACATGACGACTGTTGCGTACATCAACCATCAGGGGGGAACAAGGAGTTCCCTAGCGATGGAAGAAGTAACCAAAATTATTCTTTGGGCGGAGTCTCACTCCTGCCACCTGTCTGCTATCCACATCCCAGGAGTGGAAAATTGGGAAGCGGATTTTCTGAGTCGGCAGACATTGCATCCGGGGGAGTGGGAACTCCATCCGGAAATCTTTGCCCAAGTCACTCACCTGTGGGGCATTCCAGACATGGATCTGATGGCCTCTCGTCAGAACTTCAAAGTTCCTTGCTACGGGGCCAGATCCAGGGATCCCAAGGCGGCTCTAGTGGATGCACTAGTAGCACCTTGGACCTTCAAACTAGCTTATGTGTTCCCGCCATTTCCTCTCATCCCCAGGCTGATAGCCAGGATCAAGCAGGAGAGGGCGTCGGTGATCTTGATAGCTCCTGCGTGGCCACGCAGGACTTGGTATGCAGATCTGGTGAATATGTCATCGGCTCCACCTTGGAAGCTACCTTTGAGACGAGACCTTCTTGTTCAGGGTCCGTTCGAACATCCGAATCTGGTTTCACTCCAGCTGACTGCTTGGAGATTGAACGCTTGATTTTATCGAAGCGAGGATTCTCAGATTCTGTTATCGATACTCTTGTTCAGGCCAGAAAGCCTGTGACTAGAAAGATTTACCACAAAATTTGGAAAAAATATATCTGTTGGTGTGAATCTAAAGGATTCCCTTGGGACAAGGTTAAGATTCCTAGGATTCTATCCTTCCTTCAAGAAGGATTGGAAAAAGGATTATCTGCAAGTTCCCTGAAGGGACAGATTTCTGCCTTGTCGGTATTACTTCACAAAAAGCTGGCAGCTGTGCCAGATGTTCAAGCCTTTGTTCAGGCTCTGGTTAGAATCAAGCCTGTTTACAAACCTTTGACTCCTCCTTGGAGTCTCAATTTAGTTCTTTCAGTTCTTCAGGGGGTTCCGTTTGAACCCTTACATTCCGTTGATATTAAGTTATTATCTTGGAAAGTTTTGTTTTTAGTTGCGATTTCTTCTGCTAGAAGAGTCTCAGAATTATCTGCTCTGCAGTGTTCTCCTCCTTATCTGGTGTTCCATGCAGATAAGGTGGTTTTACGTACTAAACCTGGTTTTCTTCCAAAAGTTGTTTCTAACAAAAACATTAACCAGGAGATTATCGTACCTTCTCTGTGTCCAAAACCAGTTTCAAAGAAGGAACGTTTGTTGCACAATTTGGATGTTGTTCGCGCTCTAAAATTCTATTTAGATGCTACAAAGGATTTTAGACAAACATCTTCCTTGTTTGTTGTTTATTCAGGTAAAAGGAGAGGTCAAAAAGCAACTTCTACCTCTCTCTCTTTTTGGATTAAAAGCATCATCAGATTGGCTTACGAGACTGCCGGACGGCAGCCTCCCGAAAGAATCACAGCTCATTCCACTAGGGCTGTGGCTTCCACATGGGCCTTCAAGAACGAGGCTTCTGTTGATCAGATATGTAGGGCAGCGACTTGGTCTTCACTGCACACTTTTACCAAATTTTACAAGTTTGATACTTTTGCTTCTTCTGAGGCTATTTTTGGGAGAAAGGTTTTGCAAGCCGTGGTGCCTTCCATTTAGGTGACCTGATTTGCTCCCTCCCTTCATCCGTGTCCTAAAGCTTTGGTATTGGTTCCCACAAGTAAGGATGACGCCGTGGACCGGACACACCTATGTTGGAGAAAACAGAATTTATGTTTACCTGATAAATTTCTTTCTCCAACGGTGTGTCCGGTCCACGGCCCGCCCTGGTTTTTTTTAATCAGGTCTGATATTTTATTTTCTTTAACTACAGTCACCACGGTACCATATGGTTTCTCCTATGCAAATATTCCTCCTTAACGTCGGTCGAATGACTGGGGTAGGCGGAGCCTAGGAGGGATCATGTGACCAGCTTTGCTGGGCTCTTTGCCATTTCCTGTTGGGGAAGAGAATATCCCACAAGTAAGGATGACGCCGTGGACCGGACACACCGTTGGAGAAAGAAATTTATCAGGTAAACATAAATTCTGTTTTTTTAATAAAGTGTTATAGTGTGTATTTACTGTAAATAAATCACATAACAATGTTCTGCACATAGCAGAATATGTTGTATTTTTAAAGATATATACAATATATGTATATATATTAGGTATAAATATACATTTTACCAAAATACCATCATATATATATTGAAATATGTACTTTTCAATACATTTAACATATTCTACTATGTGCAGAACATTGGAAAGTGAAATATTCATATTTTCATGTTGGGTTAGCGCACATGAGAATATGAGTTCGGGTTTGTGTGCGAGTCGGGTGTTTTTTTCCACTTTTTTTTTCTCCATTGACTTCTATGAGGGAATAGGTTTTCTTTTGCGTGACAGTGTAATTGCGCGTCAGGTTAGTACAGGGAGTGCAGAATTATTAGGCAAGTTGTATTTTTGAGGATTAATTTTATTATTGAACAACAACCATGTTCTCAATGAACCCAAAAAACTCATTAATATCAAAGCTGAATAGTTTTGGAAGTAGTTTTTAGTTTGTTTTTAGTTATAGCTATTTTAGGGGGATATCTGTGTGTGCAGGTGACTATTACTGTGCATAATTATTAGGCAACTTAACAAAAAACAAATATATACCCATTTCAATTATTTATTTTTACCAGTGAAACCAATATAACATCTCAACATTCACAAATATACATTTCTGACATTCAAAAACAAAACAAAAACAAATCAGTGACCAATATAGACACCTTTCTTTGCATGGACACTCAAAAGCCTGCCATCCATGGATTCTGTCAGTGTTTTGATCTGTTCACCATCAACTTTGCGTGCAGCAGCAACCACAGCCTCCCAGCCACTGTTCAGAGAGGTGTACTGTTTTCCCTCCTTGTAAATCTCACATTTGATGATGGACCACAGGTTCTCAATGGGGTTCAGATCAGGTGAACAAGGAGGCCATGTCATTAGATTTTCTTCTTTTATACCCTTTCTTGCCAGCCACGCTGTGGAGTACTTGGACGCATGTGATGGAGCATTGTCCTGCATGAAAATCATGTTTTTCTTGAAGGATGCAGACTTCTTCCTGTACCACTGCTTGAAGAAGGTGTCTTCCAGAAACTGGCAGTAGGACTGGGAGTTGAGCTTGACTCCATCCTCAACCCGAAAAGGCCCCACAAGCTCATCTTTGATGATACCAGCCCAAACCAGTACTCCACCTCCACCTTGCTGGCGTCTGAGTCGGACTGGAGCTCTCTGCCCTTTACCAATCCAGCCACGGGCCCATCCATCTGGCCCATCAAGACTCACTCTCATTTCATCAGTCCATAAAACCTTAGAAAAATCAGTCTTGAGATATTTCTTGGCCCAGTCTTGACGTTTCAGCTTGTGTGTCTTGTTCAGTGGTGGTCTTCTTTCAGCCTTTCTTACCTTGGCCATGTCTCTGAGTATTGCACACCTTGTGCTTTTGGGCACTCCAGTGATGTTGCAGCTCTGAAATATGGCCAAACTGGTGGCAAGTGGCATCTTGGCAGCTGCACGCTTGACTTTTCTCAGTTCATGGGCAGTTATTTTGCGCCTTGGTTTTTCCACACGCTTCTTGCGACCCTGTTGACTATTTTGAATGAAACGCTTGATTGTTCGATGATCACGCTTCAGAAGCTTTGCAATTTTAAGAGTGCTAAATCCCTCTGCAAGATATCTCACTATTTTTTACTTTTCTGAGCCTGTCAAGTCCTTCTTTTGACCCATTTTGCCAAAGGAAAGGAAGTTGCCTAATAATTATGCACACCTGATATAGGGTGTTGATGTCATTAGACCACACCCCTTCTCATTACAGAGATGCACATCACCTAATATGCTTAATTGGTAGTAGGCTTTCGAGCCTATACAGCTTGGAGTAAGACAACATGCATAAAGAGGATGATGTGGTCAAAATACTCATTTGCCTAATAATTCTGCACTCCCTGTATGAGCGCCATAACTTTTTACTTTTAAATTATAATACCAGCACAACCCAACGCACAAAAAAGTTTACTTTCTCTCTTGCCTCAAAACTTCTTAAAAGGCTTGTATACAAATGCTTGCAATGCTTTCAAATTGTCCTTCATCACATCAAATAATTTTCATAGCTTGATGCAATCTGGCTTAAAGGGACAGTCAACCATAGAATTGTTATTGTTTTAAAAGATAGATAATCCCTTTATTACTCATTCCCCAGTTTTGCATAACCAACACAATTATATTAATGTACTTTTTACCTTTGTGATTACCTTATATCTAGGAACCTTATTCCAGCCCCCTGATCACATGACTGTGACTGTTTATTATCTATTGTCTTAAATTTAGCATTGTATTGTGCTAGATCTTAAATAACTTTTTGTGCCTGAACACAGTGTTATCTATATAGCCCACGTGTACTTTCTGTCTCTTTGTGTTGAAAAGAGATTTAAAAAGCATGTGATAAGATGCAGCCCTCAAAGGCTTAGAAATTAGCATATGAGCCTACCTATGTTTAGTTTAAACTAAGAATACCAAGAGAAAAAGCAAATTTGATGATAAAAGTAAATTGGAAAGTCACTTAAAATTAAAAGTCCTATCTGAATAATGAAAGTTTAATTTATACTTGACTGTCCCTTTAACTTCCAAACATTCTACAAAAACTGCAATATCCAAGGTTGGAAATGAACTGCTCATAGCTGAATCTAAAAGCTATATCTTCCTGTTAAACCTTCTTGATCTATCTGTTGCCTTTGATACTCTTAAAGGGACAGTCTACGCCATAATTTGTATTGTTTAAAAAGATAGATAATCCCTTTATAACCCATTCCCCAGTTTTGCATAACCAACACAGTTATACTAATACACTTTTTTACCTCTGTGATTACCTTGTATCTAAGCCTCCGCAGACTGCGCCCTTATTTAATATCTTATGACAGACTTGCATTTTGTGCTGACTCCTAGGTAACTCCATAGGCAATGTTATCTATGTGGCACACATGAACTAACGCTTGCTAGTTGTGAAAAACTTTCAAAATGCATTCGATAAGATGCGGCCTTCAAGGGCTAAGAAATTGGCATATGAGCCTACCTTCGTTTAACTTTCAGTTAAGAATACCAAGAGAACAAAGCAAAATTGATGATAAACGTAAATTGGAAGATGTTTAAAATTACATACCCCATCTGAATCATGAAAGTTTATTTTTGACTAGACTGTCCCTTTAACTGCAATTTCCTTTTTTGGAATTCTTGATTCTTTTAGCAAAGCGTTATTGTGGTCCTTTTCTCTAACTGTTCCTTCAGCCCATTTCTCTTAGGTTTTTCCTCTGCCCCTTAACCCCCCACTGACTGTTGGGGTTCCATATGGCACAGCTATACTTTCAATCTATACATCAACCTTTAAAAGTGCTTAATGAATTCCTGTGGATTTCAACATCATCTGCAGTGTTCTCCACAGAAAATTGCCAGACGGCAATTTCTAATATTATAACATTTTCTGATATGCAAAGCACAAAGTAATTGCATAATTTAGCATAAAATTATTTAATTATAATTTGTGCAATAAACATTAAAAATATTGGCTTCAATTTTAGCCGTGTGGTCAGTAAAATCAGTCGGGTGGTGCACCCATTAAAAAGGTTTTGGGGAGAACACTGATCTGTATAAGTGATACCTAATATAACATATAGGCATCTGAAAAAAAATCCAGGTAGTGGAATTTACCCTATCTTGCCCCCAACAATACATAGAAGAACCTGTGGCCCTTTACTTAAAATCAGCAATTCTCTTCTTTCAAATAAGCGATCCTATGTCAGGTAGTCATTGTTATCACCTATTTTGATGGGTCTGATGATGTTAGAAATGCCTTTAAAACCACGTCACCATAGAAATATATTATATTATTATAATTATTTGTAAAGTGGTGACAACGTTTATGGTTTAGAAGACCCTAACACTGAAATAAAGGGTTTCATGTCCTTATAGCTGTCTTGCTTGTGTTAACAATAATAGTCACCCATCAGCAAACACTAACCTTGTAAATCCTTGTTTCTTCAGGCTAATAAAAAAATTAGTATCCATGAGAAATGCAATTATTTTCATTATCTATTTTTACAATAGTCCATTCTTCAAAAGATTATGTGAATTTCTATCTATGATGATTTGTGATGCAAGACTTTTATGTTTTTTTTTTATATAACAACTTTTACTAAAGTGATGGCAACTCCTAGCATTACAAAAAAAAAAATATTGGATTTACCAGCACTAAAAATAAAGGTGACCTTTATTCACAAGTTTAAAAAAAATGTGGAAGGTATTCCCTGCTTCTTCACTGCTAACCTAAGCAGCTACCGCCACCCATGGAAAAAGTATTTTTTTCAAAGAGGTGATGTTTCTACCTCTTAGCCTATAGCCAAGCTAGCCATATGGTACTGTGCCATATGCTAGAATGGCTATTGGCTAAGAGGTTGAAACATCACCTCATTGAAAAAAGAGTTTTGCCGCTTAGTGAAGCCCAGGCGAAATAAAGGTGCTTTCTACACCTTTTTTTTTTTAAACTCATGAATAATGGTCACCTTTATTTTTAGTGCTGGCAAATCCTAGCATTTTTGAAACACTAGGATTAACCATCATTTAAGTGAAATTTAACAGGGGTAGAAGTATGCATGCATTGTCAAAATAAAAATAAAATCCAATAATTATGTTCTCTTCAAAATTTCTCATCTCAATAAACAGGTTTCCTATGATGTCCAAGTCCATCACCGATGGTAGTTTAAAGCAAGAAGATTTTTTTAAGACGTCACCAACTGAATCGTTTAAAAAAAAGAGATGGGGACTTGTTGTCACTGGTGTAGTGGGTGGGAGTTTAGTGGCACTGTACGCCATAGCAACTCCATTTGTAGTACCTGCACTAAGAAAAGTATGTCTGCCTTTTGTGCCTGCAACAACAACTCAGGTTGAAAATGTTTTAAAAATGCTTCAGTCTAGAACTGGACGTGTGGTTGACATTGGGAGCGGCGATGGACGTATTGTAAGTTGCAAACATTAATGTCTTACTTTTTGCTTATTTATTATGAAGTTTTGAAGTAAACGGGGAATATGTTTGCTAACCATTTAAAGGGACAGAAAACCCAACATTTTTGTTTCATGATTCAGACAGAACATACAGTTTTAAATAGATTTCCAATTTACTTTTATTATCACCCCCAAGGCAGAACACTGTGCGATCTGCGTTCTTATCTCAGAAACTAAAGGATCGCTGCAGAAAGAACGGCAGTGTCAGTTAAAAAATTTTTTTTGCCTGCACTTTTAATTTCTGCCTGCAGGTGTCACTGTTCCAATCTATCTCAATGAAAATATTTGCTACGTTCCTCTCTTTTCAATTTCCTCTCACTTCCTGATCTCCAGTGCGGTACAGGGATCAGCACATTGCAGCAAAGGTAAGTCAGGGCTTAACAAATGTATTCTAGGAGTGTAGGAGCCTACTTAAATACTTAGACAGATTTTTTTGTTTTGTTCTTTAATAAGTGTGTGTGTGTTTGTTGTGTGTTTGTTTATGTTGTGTTTGTGTGTGTATATGTTGTGTGTGTATATGGTGTGTGTGTATATGGTGTGTATATGTTGTGTGTGTGTGTATATGGTGTGTGTGTGTATATGTGGTGTGTGTGTATATGGTGTGTATGTATATATATATATATATATATATATATATATGGTGTGTGTGTGTATGTATGGTGTGTGTATATTTGTTGTGTGTGTGTATGTGTGTGTGTATATGGTGTGTGTGTATATATATATATATATATGGTGTGTGTATATGGTGTGTGTGTGTATATATGATGTGTGTATATGTTGTTTGTGTGTGTGTGTATATGGTGTGTGTGTATGGTATGTGTGTGTATGTTGTGTGTATGTGGTGTGTGTATATGGTGTGTGTGTGCCTATGGTGTGTGTGTGTGTGTGTGTGTGCGTTTGGTGTGTGTATGATGTGTGTGTGTGTGTATATAGATGGTATGTGTGTGTGTATATGGTGTGTGTGTATATGTTGTGTGTGCATATGGTGTGTGTGTATATGGTGTGTGTGTATATGGTGTGTATATGTTGTGTGTGTGTGTATATGGTGTGTGTGTGTATATGTGGTGTGTGTGTGTATATGGTGTGTGTGTGTGTATATGGTGTGTGTGTATATGGTGTGTATGTATATATATATATATATATATATATATGGTGTGTGTGTGTATGTATGGTGTGTGTATATTTGTTGTGTGTGTGTATGTGTGTGTGTATATGGTGTGTGTGTATATATATATATATATGGTGTGTGTATATGGTGTGTGTGTGTGTGTATATATGATGTGTGTATATGTTGTTTGTGTGTGTGTGTATATGGTGTGTGTGTATGGTATGTGTGTGTATGTTGTGTGTATGTGGTGTGTGTATATGGTGTGTGTGTGCCTATGGTGTGTGTGTGTGTGTGTGTGCGTTTGGTGTGTGTATGATGTGTGTGTGTGTGTATATAGATGGTATGTGTGTGTGTATATGGTGTGTGTGTATATGTTGTGTGTGTGTGTATATGGTGTATACACAGGCTGTACATGAACCTGACCTCATGCACACTGAGTAAGGGCAACAAACACAGCAACACCAGCTTCTTAAAGACACTGCAGAAAAATTTTCACTAAAAAAAATCTCATCGCAGAAAATGAAAAAAAGTTCTGCCTCTGGGATTATCACAGTTTCTTTGTTTTCTTGTTATCCTGTGTTGAAAATCAGGAAGGTAAGTTCAGGAGTGTGCACATGTCTGCAGCACTATATGGCGACAGTTTTGCAACAATGTTATACATTCAAGAGCAGTAGATGGCAGCACTATTTCCTGTCATGTAGTGCTTTACACATGTGCATGCAACCTATATAGATATCTCTTCAACAAATAATAACATGAGAATGAAGATAAATTGATAATAGAAGTAAATTGGAAACATTTTGAAAATTGTATTCTCTATCTAAATCGTGAAAGTAACATTTTGAGTTTCATGTACCTTTAATAATATTTAAAGGTCCATTGGAGTGCACAGTTTTCAATTCCCTTTGATAGCAGAATTACAGGGATTCATATAAAGTACTGTATTCATGTTGAGTCCATGCATAAAACACCCACTCCTTAAGCCTCAAGCCCCACTAGTGCCCCCTAAATATCCTGAGGTTGATACAGACAATCAGAGGCTGTACTATCTGAGGCATTATTTTCCATGGCAGCACACTTCCTAGTAGTTACTGACTCGGATATAGGCATGGTGAATGTGCTTTCCCAAGTCAAAGAACACTTGGTAGAGAACTGTATTATGAGTGGGGGCTGGATAGACACTGCAGAAATAAAGTAAAGTTTATTTAAAGGGACACTGAACCCAATTTTTTTCATTCGTGATTCAGATAGAGCATGAAATTTTAAGCAACTTTCTAATTTACTCCTATGATCAAATTTTCTTCATTCTCTTGGTATCTTTATTTGAAATGCAAGAATTTAAGTTTAAATGCCGGCCCATTTTTGGTGAACAGCCTGGGTTGTCCTTGCTGATTGGTGGATACATTCATCCACCAATAAAAAAGTGCTGTCCAGAGTCTGAACCAAAATAAAAGCTTAGATGCATTCTTTTTCAAATAAAGATAGCAAAAGAACAAAGAAAAAATGATAATAGGAGTTAATTATAAAGTTGCTTAAAATTGCATGCTCTATCTGAATCACAAAAGAAAAAAAATTGGGTTCAGTGTCCCTTTAAATTATATTAAAAAAAAACATGCATTTTTTTAATGGGCATCTGTAACACACCACTAAGAGGACATTTAAAGTAATGCATTAAATGTTTTTGTATTATCCTGTTATTTCTGTTTCCCTTTTATTTGTGACTTTGTTCTTTCTGGCAAGTAAAGGCAAATGCTACTATACTGTATGTGCATGTATATTAAGAACTTCCTTGAAAAAAACAAACAGTTATATGTAGCGTAACTAAGTATCAGTTTACTTGTAAAAATGTTTGGTTGTAGAAAGCAACACAAACAAAATGTTTATGGGAAGCCTGTGTTAAGAGCAATAATTATATGAGTAAATATTGTAAATGGTTGATCCAAATCAAAGGGACAGAAAGGTAAAAAATGCACATGTCTATAGCACTGCTCCTGAGGTCCTATGAGCCTACTTAGATTTACACTTCAACAAAGGATACTAAGGGCACAAAGCAAAGTTGAGAATAGAAGTAAATTGCAAAGTTATTTAAAATTGCATGTTCTATCTAGACCTCAATAGTTAAATTTTATACTGTCCCTTTAAATGTCAACTGAGGCTGACCTTAAAGAAAACAGCAGCCATGCATGCTTACAAAACTTACCTCAATTTGAATTTTGTACTGCCCGTGTGCTAGCAACATCATTACACTGCCAGTTGAATTAAATTGCCACTTACATTAGATCTATAGCCATTTTAAATATGAGGATTGGTATATTAGTTTTCACTGCAGCTTAACCTAAGGGTTTTCATGTTACCATATTTAAAAGTGCAATTGTGATAAACTGTTTACAATTGTGTGTCAGAAGAGCAAGCTAAAAGCACATGCAGCCCCACGCTATTTAGGCGGCTCAGCTGGCACTCAGGAGAGCACCCTTGCTTTAGCCAATGGCATGGGCAGTATGGAAACAAATAGCTGTTGTGATTGGGGACCTGTTGCTACATCGTAGGTGTTGCTTTTTCTTTTGTCATTCACCTTGAAGTCAATGAACATTTTCACCCTTTTTGACCTTCCTTATTCCTATTGATATCATTATTAGTTTGTCAAAGGAACATGCTAATGTAACCCTGTGTATTCCTGAAACCCTTTGTAGTTTACATCAGATGTATTTTTTTTTATAATGTACTCCTTATCAGTAAATAGCTTGAATAGAAAAATAACTACATTTTAGATCACCAGCGAGAGTCTATAGAGATATTGTAGTTTGTTTTGCCTTTTAAAATTTTCAAATGTTCCCAAACATGCTAAATGGTGCTAAATGTCATAATATTCTGAGGTGACTAGTATCTGTAATGGTGTGGGTTAAGATATTTTTCTGGTTTAAAGTGAATTCCTCTGAATTGCCTAGATGGACATATCTTCCTACAATAGTAAAGGTCTGGTGAACAATTTAGAATTGTTTTCTTTTTATTACATGCTCTTTCTGAATCATGAAAGTTTAATTCTTACATGAATATTCCTTTAAAGGGACAGTCTACACCAGAATTTTTATTGTTTTAAAAGATAGATAATCCCTTTATTACCCATTCCCTAGTTTTGCATAACCAACACAGTTATATTAATACACGTTTTACCTCTGTGATTAATCTTGTATCTAAGCCTCTGCAAACTGCCCCCTTATTTCAGTTCATTTGACAGACTTGCATTTTAGCCAATCAGTGATGGCTCCCTGGAACTTCACGTGCGTGAGCACAGTGTTATCTATATGAAACACATGAACTAACACCCTCTAGTGGTAAAAAACTGTCAAAATGCTTGAGCTAAGAGGCGGCCTTCAAGGGCTTAGAAATTAACATATGAACCTTCTAGATTTAGCTTTCAACTAAGAATACAAAGAGAACAAAGCAAAATTGGTGATAAAAGTAAATTGGAAAATTCTTTAAAATTACATGCCCTATCTGAATCATGAAAGTTTATTTTGGACTAGACTGTCCCTTTAAGTTTTGCCTTTGTCTAATATTTTTACTGTGTTACCAAAGAGACAGTTATAACAGTAATTGTGTATATGCAGTTTTACCAAATTGTGTTTTAGCCATGGTTGAAGTAGGGTTAGTGGATGGGCACTTGTTAGTAATATGTTTTTGTTAGCTGTCGCTACAAAAGGAGCTGAGTCCTCCTCCTTTGCCTTAGCCTTACTCCCCTTTGTCATCATACATTCAGTATGCAGTAGCAGAATAGCTTGAAGTGATTGTAAAGTTTAATGAATTACTGCCCAGTATCTAAACTTTACAATCAATTTTTTTTTGAAGGAGCAGCAATGCACTACTGAGAACTAAAAAGGTGCTGCAGAGAACACTGATATGTGGCTTACACTCCAGTACACCACTAGATACTAGATCCTTAATTCCCCCACTCTCAAATTTCTTTAGTCCAAGAGCTATTACTCCTGGGATTCCACTCCTTGACACTAGGAGGAGGAACATATTCCCAAAACTCTAAGAGTGCTTAATCCCTTCCACCTCTCTGGTGTGCCGGTCTAATCTTTGCCTCCCAGGAGATAATTGAAGAATTAAGGTGTTTCAGATTCTTCGTTAAGAGGGGTCCTCAGACTGATTTGAGACCAATTTTCCCCCTATGAGAGCTGCTACTGAGAGACAGAAGGGGAATTGGAGTATGGGGAAGTGACACAATTACTCCTGGTGAAAAAGTTAGTCACAAGCCTGCCAGGTATTGCAAGGACAGTTCCCCTAGCCTCCTCCTGTTGGGTCGTCGATAGACTCCTCACTTAAATTATTTGCTCTAATATGATCAGCACTGGATGGACTATCTACTGGAAGCAGTCTTTCTACGCCTGGTAAGCACAGTGGTCAGGTCAATCTAATCAACATTGTAACTCACATAGCCCACAGGCTATTAGAAGGTACATTTATCATTTTACAGCATAGCATATCACTGTGCATGCTTTTCTGTTAGTGTGCTCCCGGGGGCTGGGATTGCGTAGCTTGTTTAATTTAATTTCATCAGCGCTATCTTTGCGCGTGCCTTTCTGTCAGCAAGCGCCTGTGGGCAGCAGTGTCGGATTTAGCACACTCCTGTATTAATTGTGCAGTAGTTTTTCTCGTCCATACTATCGAGCTGCACTCATGCCTAGGGACAGCGCACCTTTTTGTCAGATAGCGTGCTCTTGAGGGCAGAAGTATCATATGGTTTTTAGTATAGAGCGTTGGGAAACTATTCCAAAGGTGGATAGTACAATTTCTATGTTAGCTCAACCCACTACTAGTCCTACCTTCAGAGGATAGTACATATTTTAAAGATCCTTGGATAGACTAGAGTCTTTTCTCTTGCAAGGTGTATCCAGTCCACGGATTCATCCTTACTTGTGGGATATTCTCATTCCCTACAGGAAGTGGCAAAGAGAGCACACAGCAGAGCTGTCCATATAGCTCCCCCCCCTAGCTCCACCCCCCAGTCATTCTCTTTGCCGGCTCTGGCAGCAGGGCCTCTCTACGGGAGGGTAAAGTGAATGTGGTGTTAGATTTGTAGTTTCATATCTTCAATCAAAAGTTTGTTGTTTTTAAATAGTACCGGTTTGTGCTATTTACTCTCTGGCAGAAATGTGATGAAGAATTCTGCTGAGAGGAAAATGATTTTAGCATGTTGTAACTAAAATCCATTGCTGTTCCTACACAGTACTGAGGAGTACCAGAAAACTTCAGTTGGGGGGAACAGTTTGCAGGCTTAACTGCATTAAGGTATGTTTCAGTCATCTTTTTTCTAGTCAAGACCAGATAATGCTAGAAGACTGACAAGAATCCCCATGTGGGAAGGGTAAGCCATGTTCTGAGACTCAGTATAGAACTGAAGGCTTATTTAAGAGGGCTCAATAGGCTGGTTGACACTGTTGCAGGGCAATCGATTATTTTATTCAACAAAATACTCATTATAGACACTTTTTAAACACTTTTGGTGTGTTTATTACGGGGTTTTTATTCCACATGGCATTATTTTAGTCACCTAAAATGGGGATTCTGAAGGCCTCACAACTCCGGAGTGGAGTGGGAGGGGCCTAATTTCGCGCCTCAGTTGCGCAGTTAATCCTGACAGATTGCTCATGCTGCTTCACATGGAGGGTTCAGAGACTGTTTGAGGACTTCCAGAGGCTTGACTTTCACAAAACTAATCCCTAAGGGCAGGTAGGTGCTGTAGTTTGGGTATTAAAGGGTTAATCAGGCTGAAACTTGCTGTGCAATCATATCGAAGCATTAGGCACTTACTGTGAAAATTTCAAGTGATTTGGTGCATTTTTCACCGTTTTGTAAAATTGTGTGCGCTTTTTATTTCAAATTGTATTTTTTGTTGATTAAAGTGTTTTCCAAGCCTGCTTGTGTATATTACTAATCTGTTAAACATGTCTGACACTAAGGAAAAGCCTTGCTCTATTTGTTCAGAAGCCATGGTGGAACCCCCATTCAAAATGTGTCCCAAGTGCACTAATGTGTCTATACACTTCAAGGATCATATTGTGTCACTTAAAAATATAGCCCTAGATGATTCTTTGACTGAAGGTAATGAGGATAGTCCGCCTTCCTCTCCCCATGTGTCATCACCAGTTACGCCCGCTCAAGCGATACCTAGTACCTCTAGTGCATTGGCACCTATTACATTGCAACAACTAGCGACAGTCATGGATAATTCCCTTGCGGCCTTTCTATCCAAACTGCCAGTTTTCCCTAAACAGCGCGACAGCTCTGTTTTAAGAACAGATGAGGAGCAGTCGGAAGCTTTGGGAGGTTTATCTGATGTACCCTCACAACACTCTGAAGTAGGGGGGAGGGATGTGATGTCTGAAGGAGTAATTTCTGACTCAGGAAAGGTTTCTCAGCGGGCAGAATCAGATTCACTAGCGTTTAAATTTAAATTGGAACACCTCCGCGTATTGCTTAGGGAGGTTTTATCAACTCTGGATGATTGTGACCCTATGGTGGTCCCAGAGAAATTGTGTAAAATGGACAAATATCTAGAAGTCCCTGTATACACTGATGCGTTTCCGATCCCTAAGAGGGTGGCGGATATTGTTGCTAGGGAGTGGGAGAGACCAGGTGTACCTTTTGTTCCCCCCCTATCTTTAAGAAAATGTTCCCCATAACTGATCCCAGGTGGGACGTGTGGCAGACGGTCCCTAAGGTAGAGGGGGCAGTTTCGACACTAGCTAAGCGCACAACCATCCCAATTGAAGACAGTTGTGCTTTTAAAGATCCTATGGATAAAAAGTCAGAAGGTTTACTAAAGAAAATATTTGTTCAACAAGGTTTCCTTCTCCAACCTAGTGCCTGCATTATTCCTGTAACTACTGCAGCGGCTTTTTGGTTTGAGGCTCTGGAGGAGTCGCTCCAGAGGGAGACTTCATATGACGAAGTCATGGATAGAATTAATGTGTATATATATAGCCTTACAGCAAAGTAAGGGGGTGCTAGTGATAATATAGATAGTGATATTAATCTATATACTCTTTAAAAAATGCAAATTGGTAATTGTGTATATAATACAAATAAAAAAATAAAACAAAATAAAAGAAAAATGAAATAAAATCCTCTCAAATGAGGGAAGTCCAAATATAATTACAAAATCAAGGCAAAAATAAGTCCTTTTCAAAACCAAGTGGAAAAGCCCTGTGGTGGCTGCCTCCTCCTCACCGACTGGTCCGGGTATAACTATAAGGAATAGAAGAAAATAGAGGGGCGCCTCATGTGTAGGATCAACAGATATAAAAATCAGTAATAACAGTAGTAGAGCCAAATGGGTACTCACACACTTCACAAGCACACCAATGTGCTGGTAGTAGCAGGCTGCAGATTCAAATAGGCGTGGCAGCTCACCTCTCAGGTAGTACTGTGATGATACTCTATGAGCACACTTATGTGCTGGTAGAAACAAGCTGCAAATTTTAGGCAGGTGTAGCAGCTCACCCCAGATCAGATTTCTTAATGCTGTAATCAAATGGCTCCAATAGGTAACACAAAGTCCCAAAAAGGTAGAGAGACTCTTATGTATCAGCAGGGCAGTAGGTAGGTAAAGATATCCACTCAAAGGTGTATTTCCAGTAAAATACAAATATTTATTAAAAACAAAAGTTAAAAAACACAACAGAACAATTGCTGTGTTAGGTGGATAAAAAAGGGGTTAATATAATTCGTGAAAAAGATTCTAAAATAATACACAATCCAAACTCACAATCTTCAAAATTCAAAAAATGAAAATAAAAATAAAATTGGAAATAGAAACAGTGAGCCAAAGATGAAGTAATTTTGTGAAAAAAATAATATAACAAACTGTGCAAACAATTGGTGTGAAATTAGTGTAAATCAATTCAAAGCTAACTAGAACAATACCGGTATGTTCTGAGAAAAACTAAAAACTAAAACAATCTTAACATTAGTGGGAGATTACAAACTTCTCCGTTAAGTAAAGATACAGAAAAATACAAATAATCCCTAATATAAAAAATATGTGCGTGGATCCTTTACTTCCTCAAATAAATACTGGCAATCTCCTAATCAAATAATATCCTAGAGAATCAGATGTGCAGATACTATGTTCCAAAAACAGAAATACAAAACTAAATATGAAAAATAAAAAATAAAAGTCTGGGTGGTGATATGAACAAAGTCCTGTTGTAGATTTTAAAAGTCAGTTAAAAATCCAATTCCTGGTGTCCCTCGATAGGGTCCAATGTAGCTGATAATCCTAACTTTTTGAGGGTCCCAGTTCTGATCAATATAAACAATACCTAAAAGAAGAAAAAGAAAAGTGCACTAAACAAACAGCCTATGGGGTGTAGAGTATTGGTAAATAAACTCACCCCACTCAGCAATATCCTGGAAATATGGCAAGCCTCACAAATCGTATGTCTATTGTCCGTCTACGCGTTTCGGCCCTCTGATGGGCCTTTTTCAAGACATAGTGAGGCTAAGTGTATACTGACCTTATATAGTATTCTTAGAGGTATTTCTCTAGAATGTTAGCGCCAAAATGACTCAGGATGGGACCGGATTGCCCGCCAAAATTTTTCGGCCGATATTGTGATTTTTTTTTATTATATCACATATTCTGCACATATTAGATCTTATACTTCTTTCTTCTACTTGATTGTAACATTAATCACCGGATATTCGTGACCATAATTTCACTTGCGCAAGTGTAATCTGTTATTGGGTATCTGTTACCCCAAATCTTACTCAAGTTCTTAACATTTCCAGTTTTATTTTTCACCATTAGTTCAATGCTCCTTCAGCATCACATAGTTGACTGATAGTAGTCCAAACCTTGACTTGTAGCTATAAGCTCAGTTTTTTATACTGTATGAAAGACAGAATCTTGAGATTTCAAAAATTCTTAACTGTATTTCTATTGTATTTTTATTGTATTTTATATTGTATTGTGATGGAATATATGTGATGGGTTTGATTGTATATAACCCATATTGATTAAAAGGAATTTTAACGGATATTTGTTGCACTTAGATTCCTAAGTTTATTTTCTTGGGAACTATTTGATCTTGATTAGCCCTGTGTTATACCTTAGCCCCCTGTGGTGCTCCTATATATACCAAACTGTTCCCTTCCTGGGAACATTAATAAACTCGGTAGAAATGAAAATATTTCTGACGGAGGTCAGAAAGTTAAAGCTTTTAACTACTTGCCGAGTTCTTCATTCCATTCCTCGGCCATCTGTAGCTCAGTGCATGGAGGTAATCGGATTAATGGTAGCGGCAATGGACGTAGTCCCTTTTGCTCGAATACATCTCAGACCACTGCAACTGTGCATGCTCAAACAGTGGAATGGAGATTATGCGGATTTGTCTCCTCAGATACAACTGGACCAGAAAACCAGAGTTTCTCTTCTCTGGTGGTTGTCTCAGAATCACCTGTCTCAGGGAATGTGCAACATTTTGGAACTGAGAGCGATATTCAACACGCTTCAGGCATGGCCTCAACTAGCGGCGGCCAAATTCATCAGATTTCAGTCGGACAACATCACGACTGTGGCGTACATCAATCATCAGGGGGGAACAAAGAGTTCCCTAGCGATGAAGGAAGTAACCAAAATAATCAGGTGGGCGGAGGATCACTCCTGCCATCTATCTGCAATTCACATCCCAGGTGTAGACAACTGGGAGGCGGATTTTCAAAGTCGTCAGACTTTTCACCCGGGGGAGTGGGAACTCCACCCGGAGGTTTTTGCTCAGCTGACCCAGCTATGGGGTATTCCAGAATTGGATCTGATGGCGTCCCGTCAGAACTCCAAACTTCCTCTCTACGGATCCAGGTCCAGGGACCCCAAGGCGGCATTGATAGATGCTCTAGCAGCGCCTTGGTCCTTCAATCTGGCTTATGTCTTTCCACCGTTTCCCCTTCTCCCTCGTCTGGTAGCCAGAATCAAACAGGAGAAGGCTTCGGTAATTCTGATAGCACCTGCGTGGCCACGCAGGACTTGGTATGCAGACCTAGTAGACATGTCATCTGTCCCACCTTGGACACTGCCAATGAGGCAGGATCTTCTAATTCATGGTCCATTCAAGCATCCACATCTAGTTTCTCTGCAGCTGACTGCTTGGAGATTGAACGCTTAATTCTATCTAAGCGTGGTTTCTCTGAATCAGTTATAGATACTTTGATTCAGGCTAGAAAGCCTGTCACCAGGAAAATTTACCATAAGATATGGCGGAAATATCTTTGTTGGTGTTAATCCAAGGGTTACTTGTGGAGTAAGATTAGGATTCCAAGGATATTGTCTTTTCTCCAAGAAGGATTGGAGAAAGGCTTGTGAGCTGTCTATCCTTTTACACAAGCGTCTGGCTGAGGTACCAGACGTTCAAGCGTTTGCTCAGGCTTTAGTCAGAATCAAGCCTGTCTATAAACCTGTGGCTCCGCCATGGAGTCTAAATTTAGTTCTTTCAGTTCTTCAAGGGGTTCCGTTTGAACCTTTACATTCCATAGATATTAAGTTATTATCTTGGAAAGTTTTGTTTTTGGTAGCTATATCTTCTGCTTGAAGAGTTTCAGAATTGTCTGCTTTGCAGTGTAATTCACCCTATCTGGTGTTCCATGCAGATAAGGTAGTTTTGCGTACCAAACCTGGTTTTCTTCCTAAAGTTGTTTCGAATAAGAATATTAACCAGGAAATCATTGTTCCTTCCCTGTGTCCTAATCCAGCTTCAAAGAAGGAACGGCTATTACACGATCTTGATGTGGTTCGTGCTTTGAAATTCTATTTGCAAGCAACCAAAGATTTCAGACAAACATCATCCTTGTTTGTTGTCTATTCTGGTAAGAGGAGAGGTCAGAAAGCGACTGCTACTTCTCTTTCCTTCTGGCTGAAAAGCATCATCCGATTGGCTTATGAGACTGCTGGACAGCAGCCTCCTGAACGAATTACAGCTCATTCCACCAGAGCTGTGGCTTCTACATGGACTTTCAAGAATGAGGCTTCTGTTGAACAGATTTGTAAGGCAGCGACTTGGTCTTCACTGCATACTTTTGCTAAATTTTACAAATTCAATACTTTTGCTTCTTCGGAGGCTATTTTTGGGAGAAAGGTTTTGCAAGCAGTGGTGCCTTCCGTTTAGGTTACCTGTCTTGTTCCCTCCCTTCATCCGTGTCCTAAAGCTTTGGTATTGGTATCCCACAAGTAAGGATGAATCTGTGGACTGGATACACCTTGCAAGAGAAAACAGAATTTATGCTTACCTGATAAATTACTTTCTCTTGCGGTGTATCCAGTCCACGGCCCGCCCTGGCAATTAAGTCAGGTTAATACATTTTTTTTGTTTAAACTACAGTCACCACTGCACCCTATGGTTTCTCCTTTTCTCCTAACCTTCGGTCGAATGACTGGGGGGTGGAGCTAGGGGGGGAGCTATATGGACAGCTCTGCTGTGTGCTCTCTTTGCCACTTCCTGTAGGGAATGAGAATATCCCACAAGTAAGGATGAATCCGTGGACTGGATACACCGCAAGAGAAAGTAATTTATCAGGTAAGCATAAATTCTGTTTCTCCAACATAGGTGTGTCCGGTCCACGGCGTCATCCTTACTTGTGGGATATTCTCTTCCCCAACAGGAAATGGCAAAGAGCCCAGCAAAGCTGGTCACATGATCCCTCCTAGGCTCCGCCTACCCCAGTCATTCTCTTTGCCGTTGTACAGGCAACATCTCCACGGAGATGGCTTAGAGTTTTTTAGTGTTTAACTGTAGTTTTTATTATTCAATCAAGAGTTTGTTATTTTAAAATAGTGCTGGTACGTACTATTTACTCAGAAACAGAAAAGAGATGAAGATTTCTGTTTGTATGAGGAAAATGATTTTAGCAACCGTCACTAAAATCCATGGCTGTTCCACACAGGACTGTTGAGAGCAATTAACTTCAGTTGGGGGAACAGTGAGCAGTCTCTTGCTGCTTGAGGTATGACACATTCTAACAAGACGATGTAATGCTGGAAGCTGTCATTTTCCCTATGGGATCCGGTAAGCCATGTTTATAAAGATCGTAAATAAGGGCTTCACAAGGGCTTATTAAGACTGTAGACTTTTTCTGGGCTAAATCGATTCATTATTAACACATATTTAGCCTTGAGGAATCATTTTATCTGGGTATTTTGATATAATAATATCGGCAGGCACTGTTTTAGACTCCTTATTATTTAGGGGCTTTCCCAAATCATAGGCAGAGCCTCATTTTCGCGCCGGTGTTGCGCACTTGTTTTTGAGAGGCATGACATGCAGTCGCATGTGAGAGGAGCTCTGATACTTAGAAAAGACTTTCTGAAGGCGTCATTTGGTATCGTATTCCCCTTTGGGCTTGGTTGGGTCTCAGCAAAGCAGATACCAGGGACTGTAAAGGGGTTAAAGTTAAAAACGGCTCCGGTTCCGTTATTTTAAGGGTTAAAGCTTCCAAATTTGGTGTGCAATACTTTTAAGGCTTTAAGACACTGTGGTGAAAATTTGGTGAATTTTGAACAATTCCTTCATGTTTTTTCGCAATTGCAGTAATAAAGTGTGTTCAGTTTAAAATTTAAAGTGACAGTAACGGTTTTATTTTAAAACGTTTTTTGTACTTTGTTATCAAGTTTATGCCTGTTTAACATGTCTGAACTACCAGATAGACTGTGTTCTGAATGTGGGGAAGCCAGGATTCCTATTCATTTAAATAAATGTGATTTATGTGACAATGACAATGATGCCCAAGATGATTCCTCAAGTGAGGGGAGTAAGCATGGTACTGCATCATTACCTCCTTCGTCTACACGAGTCTTGCCCACTCAGGAGGCCCCTAGTACATCTAGCGCGCCAATACTCCTTACTATGCAACAATTAACGGCTGTAATGGATAATTCTGTCAAAAACATTTTAGCCAAAATGAACACTTACCAGCGTAAGCGTGACTGCTCTGTTTTAGATACTGAAGAGCATGACGACGCTGATAATAATGGTTCTGAAGGGCCCCTAACCCAGTCTGATGGGGCCAGGGAGGTTTTGTCTGAGGGAGAAATTACTGATTCAGGGAACATTTCTCAACAAGCTGAACCTGATGTGATTACGTTTAAATTTAAATTGGAACATCTCCGCATTCTGCTCAAGGAGGTATTATCCACTCTGGATGATTGTGACAAGTTGGTCATCCCAGAGAAACTATGTAAAATGGACAAGTTCCTAGAGGTCCCGGGACTCCCAGAAGCTTTTCCTATACCCAAGCGGGTGGCGGACATTGTTAATAAAGAATGGGAAAGGCCCGGTATTCCTTTCGTCCCTCCCCCCATATTTAAAAAATTGTTTCCTATGGTCGACCCCAGAAAGGACTTATGGCAGACAGTCCCCAAGGTCGAGGGAGCGGTTTCCACTTTAAACAAACGCACCACTATACCCATAGAGGATAGTTGTGCTTTTAAAGATCCTATGGATAAGAAATTAGAAGGTTTACTTAAAAAGATGTTTGTTCAGCAGGGTTACCTTCTACAACCTATTTCATGCATTGTCCCTGTAGCTACAGCCGCATGTTTCTGGTTCGATGAGCTGATAAAGGCGGTCGATAGTGATTCTCCCCCTTATGAGGAGATTATGGACAGAATCAATGCTCTCAAATTGGCTAATTCTTTCACCCTAGACGCCACTTTGCAATTGGCTAGGTTAGCGGCTAAGAATTCAGGGTTTGCTATTGTGGCGCGCAGAGCGCTTTGGTTGAAATCTTGGTCAGCTGATGCGTCTTCCAAGAACAAGCTACTTAACATTCCTTTCAAGGGGAAAACGCTGTTTGGCCCTGACTTGAAAGAGATTATCTCTGATATCACTGGGGGTAAGGGCCACGCCCTTCCTCAGGATCGGCCTTTCAAGGCAATAAAATAAACCTAATTTTCGTCCCTTTCGGAGAAACGGACCAGCCCAAAGTGCTACGTCCTCTAAGCAAGAGGGTAATACTTCTCAAGCCAAGCCAGCTTGGAGACCAATGCAAGGCTGGAACAAGGGAAAGCAGGCCAAGAAACCTGCCACTGCTACCAAGACAGCATGAAATGTTGGCCCCCGATCCGGGACCGGATCTGGTGGGGGGCAGACTCTCTCTCTTCGCTCAGGCTTGGGCAAGAGATGTTCTGGATCCTTGGGCGCTAGAAATAGTCTCCCAAGGTTATCTTCTGGAATTCAAGGGGCTTCCCCCAAGGGGGAGGTTCCACAGGTCTCAGTTGTCTTCAGACCACATAAAAAGACAGGCATTCTTACATTGTGTAGAAGACCTGTTAAAAATGGGAGTGATTCATCCTGTTCCATTAAGAGAACAAGGGATGGGGTTCTACTCCAATCTGTTCATAGTTCCCAAAAAAGAGGGAACGTTCAGACCAATCTTAGATCTCAAGATCTTAAACAAGTTTCTCAAGGTTCCATCGTTCAAGATGGAAACCATTCGAACTATTCTTCCTTCCATCCAGGAAGGTCAATTCATGACCACAGTGGATTTAAAGGATGCGTATCTACATATTCCTATCCACAAGGAACATCATCGGTTCCTAAGGTTCGCATTCCTGGACAAGCATTACCAGTTCGTGGCGCTTCCTTTCGGATTAGCCACTGCTCCAAGGATTTTCACAAAGGTACTAGGGTCCCTTCTAGCTGTGCTAAGACCAAGGGGCATTGCTGTAGTACCTTACTTGGACGACATTCTGATTCAAGCGTCGTCCCTTCCTCAAGCAAAGGCTCACACGGACATTGTCCTGGCCTTTCTCAGATCTCACGGATGGAAAGTGAACGTGGAAAAGAGTTCTCTATCTCCGTCAACAAGGGTTCCCTTCTTGGGAACAATAATAGACTCCTTAGAAATGAGGATTTTTCTGACAGAGGCCAGAAAAACAAAACTTCTAGACTCTTGTCGGATACTTCATTCCGTTCCTCTTCCTTCCATAGCGCAGTGCATGGAAGTGATCGGTTTGATGGTAGCGGCAATGGACATAGTTCCTTTTGCGCGCATTCATCTAAGACCATTACAACTGTGCATGCTCAGTCAGTGGAATGGGGACTATACAGACTTGTCTCCGAAGATACAAGTAAATCAGAGGACCAGAGACTCACTCCGTTGGTGGCTGTCCCTGGACAACCTGTCACAAGGGATGACATTCCGCAGACCGGAGTGGGTCATCGTCACGACCGACGCCAGTCTGATGGGCTGGGGCGCGGTCTGGGGATCCCTGAAAGCTCAGGGTCTTTGGTCTCGGGAAGAATCTCTTCTACCGATAAATATTCTGGAACTGAGAGCGATATTCAATGCTCTCAAGGCTTGGCCTCAGCTAGCGAGGGCCAAGTTCATACGGTTTCAATCAGACAACATGACAACTGTTGCGTACATCAACCATCAGGGGGGAACAAGGAGTTCCCTAGCGATGGAAGAAGTGACCAAAATCATTCTATGGGCGGAGTCTCACTCCTGCCACCTGTCTGCTATCCACATCCCAGGAGTGGAAAATTGGGAAGCGGATTTTCTGAGTCGTCAGACATTGCATCCGGGGGAGTGGGAACTCCATCCGGAAATCTTTGCCCAAGTCACTCAGCTGTGGGGCATTCCAGACATGGATCTGATGGCCTCTCGTCAGAACTTCAAAGTTCCTTGCTACGGGTCCAGATCCAGGGATCCCAAGGCGGCTCTAGTGGATGCACTAGTGGCACCTTGGATCTTCAAACTAGCTTATGTGTTCCCGCCATTTCCTCTCATCCCCAGGCTGGTAGCCAGGATCAATCAGGAGAGGGCGTCGGTGATCTTGATAGCTCCTGCGTGGCCACGCAGGACTTGGTATGCAGATCTGGTGAATATGTCATCGGCTCCACCTTGGAAGCTACCTTTGAGACGAGACCTTCTTGTTCAGGGTCCGTTCGAACATCCGAATCTGGTTTCACTCCAGCTGACTGCTTGGAGATTGAACGCTTGATCTTATCGAAGCGAGGGTTCTCAGATTCTGTTATCGATACTCTTGTTCAGGCCAGAAAGCCTGTAACTAGAAAGATTTACCACAAAATTTGGAAAAAATATATCTGTTGGTGTGAATCTAAAGGATTCCCTTGGGACAAGGTTAAGATTCCTAAGATTCTATCCTTCCTTCAAGAAGGATTGGAAAAAGGTTTATCTGCTAGTTCCCTGAAGGGACAGATTTCTGCCTTGTCTGTGTTACTTCACAAAAAGCTGGCAGCTGTGCCAGATGTTCAAGCCTTTGTTCAGGCTCTGGTTAGAATTAAGCCTGTTTACAAACCTTTGACTCCTCCTTGGAGTCTCAACTTAGTTCTTTCAGTTCTTCAGGGGGTTCCGTTTGAACCCCTACATTCCGTTGATATTAAGTTATTATCTTGGAAAGTTTTGTTTTTAGTTGCGATTTCTTCTGCTAGAAGAGTTTCAGAATTATCTGCTCTGCAGTGTTCTCCTCCTTATCTGGTGTTCCATGCAGATAAGGTGGTTTTACGTACTAAACCTGGTTTTCTTCCAAAAGTTGTTTCTTACAAAAACATTAACCAGGAGATTATCGTACCTTCTCTGTGTCCGAAACCAGTGTCAAAGAAGGAACGTTTGTTGCACAATCTGGATGTTGTTCGCGCTCTAAAATTCTATTTAGATGCTACAAAGGATTTTAGACAAACATCTTCCTTGTTTGTTGTTTATTCCGGTAAAAGGAGAGGTCAAAAAGCAACTTCTACCTCTCTCTCTTTTTGGATTAAAAGCATCATCAGATTGGCTTACGAGACTGCCGGACGGCAGCCTCCCGAAAGAATCACGGCTCATTCCACTAGGGCTGTGGCTTCCACATGGGCCTTCAAGAACGAGGCTTCTGTTGATCAGATATGTAGGGCAGCGACTTGGTCTTCACTGCACACTTTTACCAAATTTTACAAGTTTGATACTTTTGCTTCTTCTGAGGCTATTTTTGGGAGAAAGGTTTTGCAAGCCGTGGTGCCTTCCATTTAGGTGACCTGATTTGCTCCCTCCCTTCATCCGTGTCCTAAAGCTTTGGTATTGGTTCCCACAAGTAAGGATGACGCCGTGGACCGGACACACCTATGTTGGAGAAAACAGAATTTATGTTTACCTGATAAATTACTTTCTCCAACGGTGTGTCCGGTCCACGGCCCGCCCTGGTTTTTTTAATCAGGTCTGATAATTTATTTTCTTTAACTACAGTCACCACGGTACCATATGGTTTCTCCTATGCAAATATTCCTCCTTAACGTCGGTCGAATGACTGGGGTAGGCGGAGCCTAGGAGGGATCATGTGACCAGCTTTGCTGGGCTCTTTGCCATTTCCTGTTGGGGAAGAGAATATCCCACAAGTAAGGATGACGCCGTGGACCGGACACACCGTTGGAGAAAGTAATTTATCAGGTAAACATAAATTCTGTTTTTCTGTGAAGAGAATTTCTACAAGCAGGTTTATATGTTAGGATATATTAGTATATATACTAGTATAGGCAGGTTATATGTTTTAACCAACTGTTAATATGGCTTTTTTTGAAGCAGCTTCTTCTCTTGGGTGTGACAATCTTTCTGGTCAGATTTCAGAAGATTCTTTAGAGTAATATTTTCAAAGCCGTTTGAATCTTATAAATTCAGCAAATGATTCTATCTGTGATGCTATTGTTGACATAATTATTTAATGCCAAAATTATGGTATAATCAGTTTTGACCAGAAGAGTTTTATGGTTCAAATTATGGTTAGCTGACTTGTTAAAAGTCTAGACTTTACCTCTTCCCTTTCAAGGCTAAATGTGGTTTGGGACTGGTCTAGATGCCATAATATCTACTGTGAACTGAGGTAAAGGAGCTTTTTTCCTGCTGGAAAAGATGCCTAAGGAAAGGATCAGAACTACTATTCGCTTTTATTTCTTTTGTCAATCTAGGAACCAAACGTGGCCCTACTCTTCACAGAAACAAGATTCTTCCAGGTCAAAAAAGCCTTCTTTTCTTTACAAAGTCAGCATGAAGGCACATCTCCAATCCAAATTTATTTTTTTCTGGTTGGGGCAGATTGTGCCCTTTTCTCTTGCAAGGTGTATCCAGTCCACGGATTCATCCTTTACTTGTGGGATATTCTCATTCCCTACAGGAAGTGGCAAAGAGAGCACACAGCAGAGCTGTCCATATAGCTCCCCCTCTAGCTCCACCCCCCAGTCATTCTCTTTGCCGGCTCTAAGCACTAGGGTAAAGTGAATGTTGTGTTAGAATTGTAGTTTTATATCTTCAATCAAAAGTTTGTTATTTTTAAATGGTACCGGTTTGTACCGGTTTGTACTATTTACTCTCTAGCAGAAAAGTGATGAAGATTTCTGCTGAGAGGAAAATGATTTTAGCATGTTGTAACTAAAATCCACTGCTGTTCCCACACAGGACTGAGGAGTACCAGAAAACTTCAGTTGGGGGGAACAGTTTGCAGGCTTGACTGCAATGAGGTATGTTCAGTCATTTATTTCTAGACAAGACTGAGATAATGCTAGAAGACTGACAAGATCCCCATGTGGGGAGGGTAAGCTATGTTCTGAGAGTTAGTAAAGAATTGAATGCTTACATAACAGGGCTAAGTAGGCTGGTTGACACTAATTCAGGGCAATCGATTATTTGTTTTAAGAAATACTCGTTGTAGACACTTTTTTAAGCACTTTGGAGTGTTTTCTGGGGTTATTATCCACATGGCAAAAATTTAGTCACTTAGAAGTGATTTTTGTAGGCCTCACAACTCTGGAGTGGAGTGGGAAGGGCCTAATTTCGCGCCTCAGATGCGCAGTTAGAATTGAAAGACAGTTCATGCTGCTTCACATGGAGGTTCCAACTGCTGATTGAGGGCCTAAAAGAAGCTTTTCCCCCCCAAAACTGATCCCTAAGGGCAGGTAGAGCCACAGCAGTAAGCTGTGGCAAGGTGCTGTAGTTATTTAACAGGTTGTTGGCTTTAGGCTGCTCCGGTTTGGGCATTAAGGGGTTAATCGTTCTGCAACATGTGGTGCAATCATATTAAAGCCTTAGGTACATACTGTGAAAATTTCAAAAGGATTGCTGCATTTTTCACTGTTTTGTAAAATTGTGTGCTCTTTTTATTTCTTAAAGGCACAGTAACGTTTTTTCAAATTGTGTTTTTTATTTGATTAAAGTGTTTTCCAAGGCTGCTTGTGTATGCTACTAGTCTTTTAAACATGTCTGACACTAAGTAAAATCCTTGTTCAATGTGTTTAGAAGCCATGGTGGAACCCCCTCTCAGAATGTGTCCCAATTGCACTAATATGTCTATACACTTTAAAGATCATATTGTTGCACTTAAAAGTGTGGCCCTAGATGATTCTCAGACTGAAGATAATGAGGATAGTCCGTCTACCTCTCCCCATGTGTCACAACCAGTTACGCCCGCTCAAGCGATGCCTAGTACCTCTAGTGCGTCTGCCCCTATTACATTGCAACAACTAGCGACAGTCATGGATAATTCCCTTGCGGCCTTTCTATCCAAACTGCCAGTTTTTCCTGCAAAGCGCGATAGCTCTGTTTTAAGAACAGATTATGAGCAGTCTGAAGCTTTGGTAGCCTTATCTGATGTGCCTTCACAACGCTTTGAAGTGGGGGTGAGGGATTTGATGTCTGAGGGAGAAATTTCCGATTCAGGAAAGGTTTCTCATCAGGCAGAGTCAGATTCATTAGCATTTAAATTTAAATTGGAACACCTCCGCGTATTGCTCAGGGAGGTATTAGTTACTCTGGATGATTGTGACCCTATGGTGGTCCCAGAGAAGTTGTGTAAAATGGACAAGTACCTAGAGGTCCCTGTATACACTGATGCGTTTCCGATCCCTAAGAGGGTTGCGGATATTGTTACTAGGGAGTGGGATAGACCAGGTGTCCCTTTTGTCCCCCCCCCCCCTATTTTTAAGAAAATGTTCCCCATAACTGACCCCAGGCGGGACTCGTGGCAGACGGTCCCTAAGGTAGAAGGGGCTGTTTCTTCACTTGCTAAACGCACAACCATACCAATTGAAGACAGTTGTGCTTTTAAAGATCCTATGGATAAAAAGTTAGAAGGTTTACTTAAGAAAATTTTTGTTCAACAAGGTTTTCTTCTCCAACCTATTGCCTGCATTATTCCTGTAACTACTGCAGCGGCTTTCTGGTTTGAGGCGCTGGAGGAGTCGCTCCAGACGGAGACCTCATATGACGAAATTATGGATAGCATTAAGGCTCTAAAGCTGACTAATTCTTTTATCACAGATGCCGCTTTGCAATTAGCTAAGTTAGCGGCAAAAAAATTCAGGTTTCGCCATTATGGCGCGCAGAGCGCTTTGGCTCAAGTCATGGTCGGCCGATGTGTCGTCAAAATCCAAATTATTAAATATCCCTTTCAAAGGAAAGACCCTTTTCGGGCCAGAATTGAAAGAGATTATTTCAGAAATCACCGGGGGAAAGGGCCATGCTCTCCCTCAGGACAATCCCTTTAAGGCTAAAAACAAAGCTAATTTTCGTTCCTTTCGTAATTTCAGGAGCGGTCCCGCTTCAGCCTCTACAGCTGCAAAGCAAGAGGGTAACGCTTCACAGCCCAAGGCAACCTGGAAGCCTTACCAGGGCTGGAACAAGGGTAAACAGGCCAAAAAGCCTGCAGCTGCTACCAAGACAGCATGAAGGGGTAGCCCCCGATCCGGGACCGGATCTAGTAGGGGGCAGACTTTCTCTCCGCTCAGGCCTGGGCAAGAGATGTTCACGATCCCTGGGAATTATAGATTGTTACCCAGGGATATCTTCTAGAATTCAAGGACTCCCCTCCAAGGGGAAGGTTCCACATTTCTCGTCTGTCTACAGACCAGACAAAGAAAGAGGCGTTCTTACGTTGTGTAGAAGATCTACATACGATGGGAGGGATATACCCAGTTCCAATTGCAGAACAAGGACTGGGTTTTTACTCAAACCTGTTTGTGGTTCCCAAAAAAGAAGGAACTTTCAGACCAATCCTGGATCTAAAAATTCTAAACAGATTCCTCAGAGTCCCATCATTCAAGATGGAGACCATTCGGACAATCTTACCTATGATCCAGGAAGGTCAATATATGACTACCGTGGATCTAAAGGATGCGTACCTGCATATCCCTATCCACAAAGATCATCATCCGTTCCTCAGGTTCGCTTTCCTAGACAAGCATTACTAGTTTGTGGCTCTTCCATTCGGTTTAGCCACTGCTCCCAGAATTTTCACAAAGGTGCTAGGGTCCCTTCTGGCGGTTCTAAGACCGCGGGGCATAGCAGTGGCGCCTTATTTGGATGACATCTTAATTCAGGCGCCGTCCTTTCACAGAGCCAAGGCTCACACGGAGATTGTATTGGCCTTTCTGAGGTCTCACAGGTGGAAGGTGAACATCAAAAAGAGTTCTCTGTCCCCACTCACAAGGGTTCCCTTCCTAGGAACACTAATAGACTCGGTAGAAATGAAAATATTTCTGACGGAGGTCAGAAAGTTGAAACTTTTAACTACTTGCCGAGTTCTTCATTCCATTCCTCGGCCATCTGTAGCTCAGTGCATGGAGGCAATCGGATTAATGGTAGCAGCAATGGACATAGTCCCTTTCGCTCGGATACATCTCAGACCACTGCAACTATGCATGCTCAATCAGTGGAATGGGGATTATGCAGATTTGTCTCCTCAAATACAGTTGGACCAGGAAACCAGAGTTTCTCTTCTCTGGTGGTTGTCTCAGGATCACCTGTCTCAGGGAATATGTCCCTTCTGGCGGTTCTAAGACTGCGGGGCATAGCAGTGGGCCTTATTTGGATGACATCTTAATTCAGGCGCCGTCCTTTCACAGAGCCAAGGCTCATACGGAGATTGTTCTGGCCTTTCTAAGGTCTCACGGGTGGTTCTAAGACCGCGGGGCATAGCAGTGGCGCCTTATTTGGATGACATCTTAATTCAGGCGCCGTCCTTTCACAGAGCCAAGGCTCATACGGAGATTGTTCTGGCCTTTCTAAGGTCTCACGGGTGGAAGGTGAACATCGAAAAAAGTTCTCTGTCCCCGCTCACAAGGGTTCCCTTCCTGGGAACATTAATAAACTCGTTAGAAATGAAAATATTTCTGACGGAGGTCAGAAAGTTAAAGCTTTTAACTACTTGCCGAGTTCTTCATTCCATTCCTCGGCCATCTGTAGCTCAGTGTATGGAGGTAATCGGACTCATGGTAGCGGCAATGGACATAGTTCCTTATGCCCTCCTACACCTCAGACCACTGCAACTATGCATGCTCAAACAGTGGAATGGGGATTATGCAGATTTATCTCCTCAACTGCATCTGGACCAAGAGACCAGAGTTTCTCTTCTCTGGTGGTTGTCTCAGGATCACCTGTCTCCGGGAATATGTTTCCGCAGACCAGAGTGGATCATTGTAACGACCGACGCCAGTCTGTTAGGCTGGGGTGCAGTCTGGGACTCCCTGAAAGCTCAAGGCTTATGGTCTCGGGAAGAATCTCTTCTCCTGATAAACATTCTGGAACTGAGGGCGATATTCAACGCGCTTCAGGCATGGCCTCAACTAGCTGCGGCCAAATTCATCATATTTCAGTCGGACAACATCACGACTGTAGCTTACATCAATCATCAGGGGGGAACAAAGAGTTCCCTAGCGATGAAGGAAGTAACCAAAATAATCAGGTGGGCGGAGGACCACTCCTGCCATCTCTCAGCAATTCACATCCCAGGAGTAGACAACTGGGAGGCTGATTTTCTGAGTCATCAGACTTTTCACCCTATGGAGTGGGAACTCCACCCGGAGGTATTCGCCCAGCTGACTCAGCTATGGGGCATTCCAGAGTTGTCTGATTGCGTCCCGTCAGAACACCAAGCTTCCTCTCTACGGACCAAACACAAAAGAGACTAATAAGCGCAGAGTGTAATCACTAAACTCCTGAATCACCTAAGGGTCCCTCTCAAAGGTGTAGAAAATTAGCACAAATAGTAAAAATTGACCAGGAGCGCTAAAAAAGCTAAAAGTGATAGGGTAATAGTAGCCTAATAATAATAAAATGCCAAGTGTATGTGCAAAAAATTATGTGCAAAATTATTTCATAAAGTGCAAAAAAATAAAAAATGTAAAAAATGGTCCAGCCAGGTATATATATCTTAATATATGCCTAAGTGATATATAAATAATACTAATACGTCTAAAAAAGACTTTCATAAAGTGCACAAGTGTAAAGAATGATCCAACCAGGTATATATATCTTAATATATGCCTATGTGTAATATAAATAATACTGATGCGTCTAAAAATACTTTCATAAAGTGCACAAGTGTAAAAATGGTCCTCTGACCAGAGTGCGTGTAGAAACCAGAACGGTGATTACAAAGATAATTAATCTAAAATAATGCAGATGTGAAATATACATGAAAATTTATTAATACATGGCCAAATATGCAAACATTATATGCAATAAAAATGATATATAAAAACGGACGTCTCCGTATAAAAGTTAGGTTGCCACCACACAAATTATCTAAATGCGTATAGTCAGTTGAAAAAGCTTTCAGTGTTAGTGCAAAAGCCGCATTTCTTAATAAATAGTTTCTTTTTGTGAAGGGGAAATCCTTTTAGCTTACCCCCAACAGTTCAGTCAGACCAGTTTGTCAGTTTGGAATTACCGCCGTGGCGGAGTGACGTCACTCTTATAGGCGTTGTCCTCAATCTGTGATCCGATTGGTCCTTAGATCCCGGCTCGAGTTCCTAAGCTGCCGTGTTCCGTAAAATGTAGTATCCGCTCTTTAGTGCTGAATAGCACGCAGGATATTATTTGTAGTATGCAAACAGTTGAATGAGTGCTGGAACTCCTGGTTTCACCTTAGAGTCCGATGGGCACTATATCAGTGCATAAGCGCAAGTTCCAATAGGTCTGTGAATATTTGCCTGTCAGGGTATTAGTGTGACAGGAATAGGTCCACAGCTTCCAAAGCGAATTCAGCAACAATAGTACATAACATCAACGCGTTTCTCCCTACGGATCCAGGTCCCGGGACCCCAAGGCGGCATTGATAGATCCTCTAGCAGCGCCTTGGTCCTTCAATCTGGCTTATGTTTTCCCACCGTTTCCTCTTCTCCCTCGTCTGATCGCCAGAATCAAGCAGGAGAAGGCTTTGGTGATTTTGATAGCGCCTGCGTGGCCACGCAGGACTTGGTATGCAGACCTAGTGGACATGTCATCTGCCCCACCATGGACACTGCCAATGAGGTAGGACCTTCTAATACAGGGTCCGTTCAAGCATCCAAATCTAGTTTCTCTACGTCTGACTGCTTGGAGATTGAACGCTTAATTCTATCAAAGCGTGGTTCTATCAAAGCGAGTCAGTTATAGATACTCTGATTCAGGCTAGAAAGCCTGTCACCAGGAAAATATACCATAAGATATGGCGGAAATATCTTTGTTGGTGTATTCTGGAACTGAGAGCAATATTCAATGCGCTTCAGGCGTGGCCTCAGTTGGCTTCGGTCAAATTCATCAGATTCCAGTCGGACAATATCACGACTGTGGTGTATATCAATCATCAGGGGGGAACAAGGAGCTCCTTAGCAATGATAGAAGTATCAAAGATAATCCGATGGGCGGAGGCCGACTCTTGCTATCTGTCGGCAATCTACATCCCAGGAGTAGAGAACTGGGAAGCGGATTTTCTAAGTCGTCAGACTTTTCATCCGGGGGAGTAGGAGCTCCACCCGGAGGTGTTTGCCTCTCTGATTCTCCGATGGGGCAGAACGGAATTGGATCTGATGGCATCTCGACAGAATGCCAAGCTTCCAAGATACGGATCCAGGTCTAGGGATCCTCAGGCCGAACTGATAGATGCCTTGGCAGTTCCTTGGTCGTTCAGCCTAGCTTATGTGTTTCCACCATTTCCTCTCCTTCCACGTGTGATTGCTCGGATCAAACAGGATAAAGCTTCAGTAATCCTGATTACGCCTGCGTGGCCATGCAGGACTTGGTATGCGGATCTAGTGGACATGTCCTCTCTGCCACCGTGGAAACTTCCTTTGAGACAGGACCTTCTCATTCAAGGTCCTTTCCAACATCCAAATCTAAGTTCTCTGCAGCTGACTGCTTGGAGATTGAACGCTTGATTTTATCTAAGTGAGGATTCTCTGGTTCGGTCATTGATACTTTGATACAGGCTAGAAAGCCTGTCACTAGAAAAATCTATCATAAGATATGGCGTAAATATCTTTATTGGTGTGAATCCAAGGGTTACTCATGGAGTAGGATTCCCAGGATTCTGTCTTTTCTCCAAGAAGGATTGGAGAAAGGGTTATCAGCTAGTTCCTTAAAGGGACAAATTTCTGCTTTGTCGATTTTGCTTCACAAACGTTTGGCAGATATGCCAGATGTTCAGTCTTTTTGTCAGGCTCTATCTAGAATTAAGCCTGTATTTAGACCAATTACTCCTCCTTGGAGTTTGAATTTAGTTCTTCGAGTTCTTCAAGGGGTTCCGTTTGAACCCATGCATTCCATAGATATTAAATTGTTATCTTGTAAAGTTCTGTTTTTAGTTGCTATTTCTTCTGCTTGAAGAGTTTCTGAGCTTTCAGCGTTACAGTGTGATTCACCTTATCTTATCTTTCATTCTGATAAGGTGGTTTTACGTACCAAACCTGGATTTCTTCCTAAGGTTGTTTCAAATAAGAATATTAATCAGGAAATTGTTGTTCCTTCCTTGTGTCCTAATCCTCCTTCTTAGAAGGAGCGTCTGTTACATAACCTGGACGTGGTCCGTGCCTTGAAGTTTTACTTACAGGCAACCAAGGATTTCCGTCAATCATCTTCATTATTCATTGTTTATTCTGGAAAGCGTAGGGGTCAGAAAGCTACGGATACCTCTCTTTCTTTTTGGCTGAGGAGTATCATCCGCCTGGCATATGAGACTGCTGGACAGCAGCCTCCTGAAAGAATTACGGCTCATTCTACTAGGGCTGTGGCTTCCACATGTGCCTTTAAAAACGATGCATCTGTTGAACAGATTTGTAAGGCTGCGACTTGGTCGTCCCTTCATACTTTTTCCAAATTTTACAAATTTGATACTTTTGCTTCTTCTGAGGCTGTTTTTGGGAGAAAAGTTCTTCAAGCAGTGGTGCCTTCCGTTTATGTCTCTGTCTTGTCCCTCCCTTTCATCCGTGTCCTGTAGCTTTGGTATTGTATCCCACAAATAAGGATGAAATCCGTGGACTCGTCGTATCTTGTAGAAGAAAAGGAATTTTATGCTTACCTGATAAATTGATTTCTTCTACGATACGACAAGTTCACGGCCCTCCCTGTCATTTTAAGACAGATTATATTTTATTTTTACAACTTCAGTCACCTCTGCACTTTTAGCTTTTCCTTTCTCTTCCTAAACCTTCGGTCGAATGACTGGGGGTGGAGGGAAGGGAGGAGCTATATATACAGCTCTGCTGTGGTGCTCTTTGCCACTTCCTGTTATCAGGAGGATAATATCCCACAAGTATGGATGAAATCTGTGGACTTGTCGTATCGTAGAAGAAATCAATTTATCAGGTAAGCATAAATTTCCTTTTTTCAACAGCCCAAAGGAGACTCCAGTCAATTTATAGCCTTGCAAAAGCACTATGTATGGAAGGGTTAGGTCTGAAGATTGCAGCATCAGATACTATTCCATTTGATACGTTTTACATGAGAAATGTTCTCCTTTGCATTCAAGTCAGTAGTGCAAAGCCTACTCTCAGCTTTCTCATAGGATCCTTTTGGATTTCACAATAATATTAGTTTCTATTCTGGTAGATAGATCACAATTCCATTTCTCTGGGGGCATCTTTTGTCCATCTCACTTTGAGAATAATCTTGACATAAGCAACTCTCTCAAGTTGGGGTTCAGTATGAGGGTTCAGAAGAGCAAAGGGAGTTGGATGTCCTCAGGAGGCAAGGTTATCCATTATGCTATCCATAAAGCTTTCTTCAGGAGTCTTAATAGCTGACCTCTTCTAAAAGAAGAGATTTATCTGCATTTTAATCTGATAACGTGGCCTATATAAATTATCAAGGGGGAACTCGCAGATTTTTATCGATTAAACAAGTGTCTTAAATTTTAACTTGGACAAAGAAAAGCTCTGTACTATTTTTGCTTTTTATTTCCCAGGTGTGTATAACTGAGTAGCAGATTTTCTCTGTTGCCAATCCCTTCATCCTGGGATTGTCTCTACTTCTGGAACTTTTCACTTAGATTGTAAATTGATAGGGTCTAACAGAGTGAGACCTGATGACTTCTCGTTTAATCATCAATCTTCCCTGACATTTTGCAAGATTTATAAACCCACAGGAAGAGTTTGTATTTGCTGTAGCAGCTCCTTGGTTATATAATCTTGATTAAGTTTTACTTCAGCTGTTCTACTTTTAAGAGTGAAAGCTCAGATCAAGAGCTCTCAACAGTAATTCTGATTGCTCTAACTTGCCCACACAGATCTTAATTTGTGAATCTGGTTCAAATGTCCAGTTCTCTTCTGTGGTCTTTTCCACTAAGATAGTTTTTTCTCTCAAGGTACCTTCTATCTTAAAGATCTCTAGTCTCTCAACTTGAAGGCTTGACCGCCTAATTTTAAAACAAAGGTTTTTCTCTGATGCTACAGTTGAAACCTTATATGCATATGCAAGAAAAATTATCAAAAGATTTTGAAATTTTTTTTTCCTGTTGTGAAAGAAAACGTTTCAGCTGGTATTCTTTTAGAATTTCAAGAATTCCTAGGTTTTTCACGAGAGTATAGATATGGTTTTAAATGTCATTGTTATTTTTCAAGAAAATTGCTAAGCTGCTTATCATTTAGAGCTTTGTTCAGATTTTAGTCAGGATAAAACGAGTGATTAATCCAATTTAGCCCCTTTAGAACCTTAATTTGGTTCTAAAAGTTTTGCAAGTCTTTCATTTTGAGCCTATGCACAATTTATACAGTCTCTTTATGTCTTTTCCATTTTTTTTTTCTGCCAGAAGAGTTTTCTGAATTGTCTCCTTATCTTGCTTTTCAACAGGAAAAGGTGTTTTTTAGGATATAGTTTCACTTTTTACCAAGGGTGTTCTCTTCTGATATCATCAATCAGGAAATTGTAGTTTTCATTCCTAAGACATGGAGAGTCCACAACCTCATTCCAATTACTAGTGGGATATTCACTTCTGGCCAGCAGGAGGAGGCAAAGAGCACCACAGCAAAGCATTCACTTCCCTTACCCATAACCCCCAGTCATTCTCTTTGTCTCTGTCAATGGAGGAGGTGAAGTTTGGTGTCTGAAGATATTGATTCCTTTTTTTGGGTACTTTTCCCTGCAAGCAAGGATTTGGGTTTAGCTGTGTCCACGTCAATCTCTTGAATAAGAGTAGTGGTGGATTTTAAGCAGTTAGAAAGTAGTGCGGTGGTCCTTGCTCAGGTTTCTAACATACAGTATTTGCTGCCCTTGTTGTTGAAAGCCAGAGTTGGTTACTCTGTTCTTTCTTCTTCTACAGGCTTCTGTAAGGAGTATGTGTCCTTTCACGCCCTGTGAGCTGTCTTCCTGCCGGACATCTGGATTTGCAGGTAAGGGCTTTTGTCTTTTAGCTCTTAGAGGCTTGCACTTAAGAGGATTTATTTGGGACATGCTTAATCCTTAATAGAGGATTTTATTTAGGCAGTGTGCAGGCACATCGTATGTGACAGGAAATTTAGGGGTTAATCTTCCTTTATTGTGTATAGAGGAGATACCTTAGATTCAGTTGCTCTTTTATGTTTTTTGAGACTCTTTGTGGGTCTGATTGGGAAGACATTGAGATGTACTTGTATAGTTTCTTGGCATTCTATTAGATAGACAAATCTTTGAAGGAATTTAGACTTTGAAGGGTTCTGACTACTTTTCTCAGTTTACTGTTCTGGTCGGCAGTGTTCAGAAACGCGCGCTTTTACTTTTAATGCACAGTTTATTTTCAGCCGGTCACATGACTACCCGCTCTTCTGCTCACAGATTTTGAGCTGAGCGGCGTTGGCTGTGTCTGCTTTTCCTGTGAATCGATCAGCGGTTTTATCCTTTGATTTGCACGTTTGTCTGTACTCCGGAGGGGCAGGTAGGGCACCTTAGTCTGCAGAGGTGTAGAAGTTCTTATTTAGGGGTATTTTTTTTTAAAGCGTAAATTTAGTAAAGTTTTTTCTTGTCATTCCTGTATCTCTGGGAATCCTTTAACCCCTTAAGGACCACAGATTTTTTTTTCATTTTCATTTCATTTCATTTTCATCATTTGGGACCAGGGCTATTTTTACATTTCTGCTGTGTTTGTGTTTAGCTGTAATTTTCCTCTTACTCGTTTACTGTACCCACACATATCATATACCATTTTTCTCGCCATTAAATAGACTTTCTAAAGATAGCATTATTTTCATCATATCTTATAATTTACTATAAAAAAAAATATATAAAATATGATGAAAAAATGGAAAAAACATACTTTTTCTAACTTTGACCCCCAAAATCTGTTACACATCTACAACCACCAAAAAGCACCCATGCCAAATAGTTTCTATATTTTGTCCTGAGTTTAGAAATATCAATGATAACATGTTCTTTGTTTTTTTTTTGTAAGTTATAGTGCAATAAATACAAGCAGCACTTGGCAATTTCCAAACCATTTTAGATTGCTATTACTGCCTGGCTCATGGTCTTTACAAAATGATATGTACATATTTTTTTGTTTTACTGAGCTAATTAAAAAAGGTGCTTTATTGTGCTTCCACATACTAAGGAACAGGTTTTCTGTTAAGGACTGTTGAATTAAAACAAAATCTTTTTGACATTATGCCTTTTTTTTGGTATTTATTTACTTATTGTTTACAAATGCTTAATAGTGATGGGTGTGTGTATGTGTCATTTACTCCATAATGACAATGGCAAGTTTTCACAAACTTACATATGAGTGCCTGTGTCTGCTATTACTGCCTGAGTGTGTGTGTGTGCCTATCTATCCCTGCCTGTGTGTATCTGCCTATTACTGCCTGAGTGAGTGTGTGTATGCCTATCAATCCTTGCCTGTGTGTGTGTCTGCTATTACTGCCTTAGTGTATGTGTGTATGCCTATCTATCCCTGCCTGTGTGTGTGTATCTGCCTATTACTGCCTGTGTGCATGCATCTGCCTATTTATCCCTACCTGTGTGTGCATGTTTCTTCCTAGTACTGCCTGTATGTGTATGCCTATCTATCCCTGCCTGTGTGTGCAGGTATCTGTCTATTACTACCTGTGTGCATGTCTGTCTGTTACTGCCTGTGTGTGCACATCTGTCTTTTACTGCCTGTGTGTGATTGTCTGTCTATTACTGTTTGTGAGTGCGTCTCTTTCTTTTACTGCCTGTGTGTGAATGTATCTGTCTATTACTGCCTGTGTGTGCATGTCTCTGTCTGTTACTGCATGTGTGTGCATGTCTCTGTCTGTTACTGCCTGTGTGTGCATGTCTCTGTCTAATACAACCTGTGTGTGCATGTATCTGCCTATTATTGCCTGTGTGTGCATGTCTCTGTCTATTACTGCCTGTGAGTGCATGTCTCTCTCTGTTACTGCCTGTGTGTGCACGTCTGTCTTTTACTGCCTGTGTGTGAATGTCTCTCTATTACTGTCTGTGAGTGGATGTCTCTATCTATTACTGCCTGTTTGTATAGTATATTTAAAAAATAAACAGCTATTACAGTTCTTTATCAAATTATTTATGTGCAAAAATCTCATAGACTTAAATAGTGAATTTTGTAAAAAAAAAATAATTGTTATAACTTTTATAAATAATTTTAATAGACCCCTAAATATATTACAAATACACCCAGTGACATATTGCAATCCTTATCTGGTGAATCTTTTTTGGAGAATCTTATCTGATGACTTTTTTGTAAAGCTTAACTTTAAAGTGAATGTCAATTTTGATGCTAAAGTGCCCGGGTTTTTAAAAATTCGATTAAAAACAGGGGCACTTTAATTCTTCAAAACTTACATTTCACTCGTTGTGAAGAATGACTTACCTTTTAATCTTCACAGCAGCTCCAGCTTCCTCCGGTTGTTGCAAGCCATTTCTGATGTCAGAAATGATGGATAGGTCATCTTCCCGGGGGAATCAGTGTCTGATTCAACACCGTGATTGGAGGAAGCCGGATTCCTCATTTTAGACCCAGGAAGAGGCTTTGCAACGGGTGGAGGAAGCTGGAGCTGCTGTCAAGATTAAAAGGTAAGTTTTTTTTTTCTCAACAGGAGTGAAATGTAAATTTTTATGAATTAAAGTGCCCCTGTTTTTAATTGAATTTTTAAAAACCGGGCACTTTAGCATCAAAATTGACATTCACTTTAAAGTCTATTGGAAGTTTTGTAGATACATTTTGGATACAAATTTAAAGGGATTGATATGCATTAAACAAATACATATGCATAGCTATAAGAAAAGTATAAATATAATAGTAATTAGTAAAAAGATATAAAGATATTTTTAGATAATATCAATATATTTGGAAAAAACATTGTAGTAGAAAAAGGACATATTTAAAGGGATAGGAAAGTCAAAATTAAACTTTTCTTCCTAATGGGAAAGAGTCCACAGCCACATTCATTACATATGGGAAATTAGAACCTGGCCACCAGGAGGAGGCAAAGACCACCAGCCAAAAGGCATAAATACTCCTCCCACTTCCCCTATCCACCAGTCATTCTTTGCCTTTCGTCCCAGGAGGTTGGCAGAGATGTGTCAGAAGTTTTTCTTTAAAATTATTTTACTTTTATTTTATTTTCATATGTCTCTTATGGAGGGCGCTACCATTTGACTTGGGACGGGAGTTTTAAGTAGTCCTGTCAGTCTCTCGTGGAGGGCGAAAGTGAGAGTCCGGAGATGCAGTGGGAGCTTCCCCTGCGACACCATCCCGACTCGTATTCACAACTCCGTTTTCAGCACTTAGCGTTGCCGAACTTCGCTTCGCTACATGCTGTCTTCTCTCAAGTCCATGACGGAGGCGCTGCTACTATTCATCACACTTCAAACTGGAAACTCTGTGACTGGGTGTCACAGATAACCTATAGGAGGCGCTTACTTAACAGGTGGTGTGGGTGGCCCTAGTGTGAATGTATAATAATCAACACATATGTAAATAAAAACATAACTAAAGTACAAAATTACTATAGAATATAAATTGTTAAAATCATATAAACTTAATTGGAAAATTAATATGATATGTAAATCAAAAAATATAATAATAAAATAAAAATGCAAATGTATATATAAACATACACACGTTGTACTGGAAGATGTCCAATATAAATGGTGCAAATAAAAAGTCCCAAATAAAGTCCGTCTGAGAAAGGGAAAAGTGGAGAAGGCAGCTCTCAGTCTTCACTTCACAAGTGATGTAATTTTCTTATATGGACAACTGTAAAAAACAGAAACAGAGGCGCCACATGTGTAGATCAATGGATACCAAGATGTATATCTGGACAAGACACAGGATACTCACAAACGTGAAGGCACTCTCTTGTGCCTGTTAGAGGCAGGCTGGTATTCTAAACAGCAAACCAGCTGGCTGTGTATACGAATCCCCGTCGTGATGTCCTGGAGAGATGGATGTCCTGCAAGGCAGTCCTTGCCTGGATAGTGTCCTAGAGGTTGGAACAAGGGAGAAAGGCTGGACAGCCTTTGGGTTACTTGGAAGAGATTGATGCACACACCAGACTTAGTGAATCATAAAACTAGCATTTATTATACAAAATAAAATCGCCAGTAATGTAGCACATTACAGCTGGTGTGTTAAAATCAAATCTCTTATGGTATATATACCATAAGAGATTTGATTTTAACACACCAGCTGTAATGTGCTACATTACTGGCGATTTTATTTTGTATAATAAATGCTAGTTTTATGATTCACTAAGTCTGGTGTGTGCATCAATCTCTTCCAAGTAACCCAAAGGCTGTCCAGCCTTTCTCCCTTGTTCCAACCTCTAGGACACTATCCAGGCAAGGACTGCCTTGCAGGACATCCATCTCTCCAGGACATCACGACGGGGATTCGTATACACAGCCAGCTGGTTTGCTGTTTAGAATACCAGCCTGCCTCTAACAGGCACAAGAGAGTGCCTTCACGTTTGTGAGTATCCTGTGTCTTGTCCAGATATACATCTTGGTATCCATTGATCTACACATGTGGCGCCTCTGTTTCTGTTTTTTACAGTTGTCCATATAAGAATATTCATCACACTTGAAGGGCCGTGTTCCTGTTCCACGGCGTAAATTCTGGTAAGACCGTTTCATTTTATTCCGTTATCTGTAATGTTATTATTATGACAGTCAAGTACGGGCCTCGCTGAGGCACCTTTTGCTCCTATCTGGGAATCACGGGATAATTTCTCCTTAGGGTGGATAGTGAACAGGTAAGGGTTTATTATTTATCATGTTTTATAATGTTTCAGGTGATTCAACCTGCTTGCGTATGTGCATAGGGGCTCTGTAGCCAAGACACATGCCTATGTGGCACATATTGGCTTGTTATTCGGTTGTGGTTTACACGGCCTGGAGCTATACCTTCAGGTTATGCCTATTTTATTCAGACTTGCTTAATTTTTTCTGTGGTCTTGGTTTTTGCCGCCCTTTAGGGGCGCGCTTTTTGGAATTTCACGAGGCATCTGGTGGCCGGGCGCGTTTCTACGCTTGGACGGGGCTTCTTCGACTTCCGCATTCCTGACTGTGTGGTGACGAAGGAAAGAGTCTGCTCCGCTGAGGTCTGGTCATAGGAGGTGGTGAGTGCCCCCAGCCATTGGTGTCAGGTGCCAGTCACCTTTTCCCAAAATCTATTATTTTGTACAGTTTTAAGCCATGGAGGATTCCAATGCCGGGACTATTTTTATATCTGATTCCGAATCGTCCTCGGATGAGGATTGTAATTCTGAGAGGCCCTTGGATGAAGACCGTAATTTGGCCCTGGGGGATCTTTTCCTTTATGGTCTGTCTCGGTTCTCACAAGGTTCCTCGAGATAGGCTAGTGGGGATGTGTCTCTCCTCAGTCGGTCTAATGTGAGCTTTCCCAGTCCTTTTTCTGGAGTTTACAGTTTCTGTTTGGCAGGTCCTGCAGAAACATGGTTCCTTCTGGGCGTATGCCTGCGGGTGCCCTTGTTTTTCCTTTATCCGGTTCGGATTACTTTTCTTTCTGTTTTCCCTATGGGGATTCTGGGATTGCTTGATTCAAGTTCTTCTACGGAAGTTGTTCCCGGATTTTATCCGGAGTTTTGAGTGTGACTTGTTACTTGTCATTGACGTATCCCATCGTGTCTCTTCGCATCCCTGATCTGAGGGGTGTGGTCTTTACCGTGTGGAGCGGTTATGCCCTTTTGAGCTACTGTTGATGGTTCTCCTTGAGTCTTTGCCATCAAGTAGTTTAGGCTGTTGTGCTTCTACCTCCGCCCCTGGGAGCTTTTAGGCTCTGATAGGATTTTGGATGTCATTGGTGTCCTGGTCGTCTTTATCGCCCCTTGGGGGTTAGGGCCAATGTTGGGCTCGGTTCCTTAAGTCCTGTACCTCGGGGCTACTGGTTAAGGGGTTTTCCCTAATGGACTCGTGCAGCAGGTGTGGATTGCAGTATCTATTGTGTCATCTAGGATTTGATACGAGGCTCCTCATTGAGATATTCAATATTACTCGGAGTGAGTATACTGCACTTTATATCAATTTAAAGATACAATCACCTGCAGTGCAATTTCCATTGTTTATAGATACCAAAGCACATCATGGGAAAACCAGGATATATATCCTTATGAAGACGCTGAACTCTGAAATTTTCGGAGTGAGTATACTGCACATTATTTTGTTGTTAACTTCTGCAAATCACAAGTCAAGTTTTCTTTCTTCAGTGTGCACCATAATATTGAAGACCAGCGCCTCTATTTATCTAATTCACATCCTCATTGAGATAGCCTGCTGCTGGTCGGCTTAAAGCATATTGCCTTGGGTGTTGACTTATGGAAGTCTGGTTTCCTCCTTTATGATTCCATCATGGATCTTGGGGGAGTGTCTAGGTTTTGGAACAGTCTAGCTCTTTGTCCTGTCTGTATGTTCCTGTTATGCCCCTAGGATTTGGGGTTGGGTCAGGACGGGTCCTATTGTCTCCCTTTTAGGGAGTCTAGGGTAATTTCGGTTTGTTACCTTGGTGGAGGATGGTCTCTGGGCCTTCTTGTAAGGGGGTTCCATTTTTCCCATTCCTCTTTCGTGTCATCTTTTCCCCGTTGTCTCTGCCTTCTGCAGATGTGTTCACGACACGTGGGTTGGACTTGTTGGTTGCCTTGTTGCTTGTGTTAAGGGGGCTCGAGCGGTGGCTCTCAGTCTTGGCCCTTTTGTTGGGTTCTAGGAGGTCTGGTTTCCTTTTGGTCCTAGGATTTGCACTGTTCACTCACCACTTCGGGCGTTCTGTGCCTGTTGATTGGTTGGGTGTCCTGGGGACACATGCTCCCTGTCTTGTGGTTTTTCCTGAGGGACTCTTGGATCAGCTTTGCTGCCGAGTAGTCGGAAGCTTTACTGTTGGGAAACAGCTGCAGCCATTTTTCTTTGTCTGCTGGTAAGCTGTTGAGCCCAGGTGGCTTAGTGGTTAGCTTGTCTTTCTAGCAGGTTGCAGTTCCTGAGTTTGTACTCAGCTGGGATTAATTGATATTTTCTGTCTGATTCCTGCAGGCTTGCCCGTATGGGTTGTGTAATCAGGTTTCATGTTTTTTTTCCCCCGGGGTCTGGTCGTTTTTCTCCAGGGTACCGGGTGGTCCTTCCCTTACTTTTGTGTAGAGGGATGGTTTCTATTGGGCAACTAATTTGACCTATGATTAGGTTTACTGCCTAGCTTGCGGAGGGTTGCTGTTGTCCCCAGGGCAACTGCTGTTCCTTGTAAGCTAGCATGCACTTTGAAGTTCCTTGTGAGGGTTTTTTTTCGGAAGGAGCGGGATGTTTCATATCCGTTTTCAGATGGGGGCTCTGCTTTTTTTGCACCACTGGTTTTTATCATCCTTTTTTCTGTCTCTCTCCTGAATTTTTCTCTGGCTACGGATAATTTTTCCTTGCTTGTGCGACGTCCTCAGTCTCTTGTGTTCTGGGGTGTGAGACTCGGTCTGTTTTCTCCTGCTCTCTGGGGTGAGGGTTTTTCCTTCACGTCCTCATTTATTTGGTGACATGTGGCCACGTTGTCTCGCTGTTTTAGCGTGGGCTGGTTTATGGATCGTTTGTTTCTCTTCTAAGGGTCCCTTCCGGACTTTTCATATAGTCTGTTCAGGCGTAGCCTACTGAGTGGCATAGGGTTGTCTCCTTGTCACCCTGGGCAGTGTTCCTTTCTTCTGTGTTGTATCTTCCCTCTGGAAATTTTTAGTCTGGGTCCGTCGTTTGGTTGAGGGGCTGTGGTGGGGTTGCTGCCCCTGTCAGATGCTGTCCTGGAGGTGGGTGCTCTCGGTGGGCCCACTCGTGGTTCTATCTAGGTTCTTTGGACTGTTGGTAGATTTGCGTTTCTGGGACCGCTTTTTGTACAATGTTTGTAGTCATTGTTTCGGACGAACTGGGACTTGGTGTTTTGGAAATCTGTTTTTAGGTGGGTGCCTTTATTGCTCCGCCTCTTACCCTCCCGTTTTTGCATTCTGTGTTCTCTTTGGCTTGGGTATAAATTTCCCATAAGTAATGAATGCGGCTGTGGACTCTTTCCCATTAGGAAGAAAAACATAAATTATGCTTACCTGATAATTTCCTTTTCTTCCGTGGGAAATAGTCCACAGGCCCCCGCATGTTTTTTTGAGGCGTTGTTGTTTTTGTCTTCTGGCACCTTTTCACCTTGATGCTTCTTCCACTGTTCCTTGTTCCACGGCTGAATGACTGGGGGATAGGGGAAGTGGGAGGAGTATTAATGCTTTTTGGCTGGTGGGTCTTTGCCTCCTCCTGGTGGCCAGGTTCTTATGGCTGTGAACTCTTTCCCACGGAAGAAAAGGAAATTATCAGGTAAGCATAATTTATGTTTTCATAATTCCATTGTTGAAAAGCATATGTACATATCCTTAGCAGCAGCAATGCACTACTAGGAGCTTAACTGGTGGTTGGCCACAACACACATTTGTCTCTTGTCATTTGTTCACCAGATGTTTTCAGCTGGGTCCCAGTAGTGCACTGCTGCTTTGGAGCTGACCTCTAAATGACAAAGTGACATGCAAGGTCTAGGAGGGGGACTTTAGAATCTGTGAGACAAATGTGAGCCAGATTCTCTAGAAATGGCTCTGCATGAACTATACCAAATTGTACCTCCGTTCAATACCTTGGGTTGTCTCCTTGAATATATATATATACAGGTAGCCCTCAGTTTACGCCGGGGTTAGGTTCCAGAAGGAATGGTTGTAAATCGAAACCGTTGTAAATTGAAACCCAGTTTATAATGTAAGTCAATGGGAAGTGAGGGAGATAGGTTCCAGGTCCCTCTCAAAATTGTCATAAGTAACACCTAATACATTATTTTTAAAGCTTTGAAATGAAGACTTTAAAAGCTAAACAGCATTATAAACCTAATAAAATAATCACACAACACAGAATATATAATTTAACTAAGTTAAATGAACAAAAACATTTGCTAAACAGCATTATAAATCTAATAAAATAATCACACAACACAGACTTCACTTGCATTTTTCTGCAAACAGTTCTTTCTATGCATTCCAATCTAGACTGATTTATAGACAGGAAGATCTTGTTCCTTTGAAATCTGCTGGATAGCTCAGGTCTGGTTAAACTGATTAATTTCCGCTTGCTTAGCGGCTTTGCTGCAACACAAGCGGACAGCTCCACCTACTGGCTATTTTAATAAATGCACTGCTTCTCAGTGCTTTTCAACAGCAGTCACATGACTGGAAAAAAAGGTTGTTATTCTGAAACGGTGTAAATTGAACCGTTGTAAAACGAGGGCCACCTGTACATAGTTTTGATAGGTCAATAAAAAAACAAGGCTCTATTTCTGTTTAAATGGAGTGATAGCAGAAATACTAAAAATTCTCTGGTATTTTGGGCAGGCTTCTCTCTGTAACTCAGGGTAGCAAAGAAGTTAAAGGGACAAGAAACACAATTTATTTAATGATTCCGTTAGAGCGTATAATTTTAAACAACTTTCTAATTTATTTCTATTATCAAATGTGCTTCATTCTCTTGATATTCTTTGTTGAGAGCAGCAATGGATTGCTGGGAACTAGCTGAACATAGATGAGCCAATGACAAGAGCACATGTGCAGTCAACAATCAGCAGCTAGCTCCCAGTAGTGCATTGTTTCTTCTGTTTCGCCTACCTATGCATGCTTTTCAACAAAGGATACTAAAGCAAATCAATAGATAATGGAAGTGAATTGGAACATTGTTTAAAATTGTATGCCTATCCGAATCTCGAAAGTTTAATTTTGGCTTTACTGTCTCTTAAAAGGACACCTAGGGATTTCTAGTATCAGCAAGTTATTTTACAGAGATTCTATACATTTTTAGTATTATCAATGTAGTATATGTCATGATTGTCACAGTTATTTACAGTTTATAGAGTTAAATGTACAAAGTATTAATGCAAAATGTTCTGAACAGTGAATAAAAGAATTTTGCTGATGCTTTCTGAAAAATCCACATTTGAAATAAAACTAAGCATTGGGGGATTGCAGGAAATCTTGAACATCCATAATCTTCCCAACCTCTCAAGTTCTTCAAAGCTGTTAATGTCAAGTTGCAAAAAAAATGTCTTATTGATCCATGTAAAGATGCTGTGTAGCATGCAGCAATAATAAAGTTAAAATAAACACAGCTCTTTTTAAAGGCTTAAATTGTACTGCAGAGGCCAAATATAAAAAGTTCCTTTGGTGTAAAATAAGGGTAGTCTTTCCTTAAGAGCCATTTTGAGGATTTCAATGTGACTTATTCAGCTTTATGTCTGTTATTATCACTAATTTTCTTCAATTCTTGAATATCAGGTCTTAGAAGTAACTTCCCTTACTTGCTTTTTTTTTTTTTTTTTTTTTTTATATGTTTATTTATTTTTCCATCAGTATCAGTAAGACTGTAACAGAGCTCATTTGCTCACATGTGCACCACGCAGGGTAAGAAAGAATTTTTCTTCTGTTATGTGTGATCAGTCCACGGGTCATCATTACTTCTGGGATATAACTCCTCCCCAACAGGAAATGCAAGAGGATTCACCCAGCAGAGCTGCATATAGCTCCTCCCCTCTACGTCAGTCCCAGTCATTCTCTTGCACCCAACGACTAGATAGGATGTGTGAGAGGACTATGGTGATTATACTTAGTTTTTATGACTTCAATCAAAAGTTTGTTATTTTAAAATAGCACCGGAGCGTGTTATTACTTCTCTGGCAGAGTTTGAGGAAGAATCTGTCAGAGTTTTTTACTATGATTTTAACCGGAGTAGTTAAGATCATATTGCTGTTCTCGGCCATCTGAGGGAGGTAAAGGCTTCAGATCAGGGGACAGCGGGCAGATGAATCTGCATTGAGGTATGTAGCAGTTTTTATTTTCTGAATGGAATTGATGAGAAAATCCTGCCATACCGTTAAAATGACATGTATGTATACACTTCAGTATTCTGGGGATGGTATTTCACCGGAACTACTCTGTTAAAGGTCACTAATCCTTTTTAATAACTATTTATCATGTTAAACGTTTTTGCTGGAATGTAGAATCGTTTACATTGCTGAGGTACTGTGTGAATAAATATTTGGGCATTATTTTCCACTTGGCAGTTTTTTTGCTTTAATTGTGACAGTTTCGTTTCTCTTCACTGCTGTGTGGGAGAGGGAGGGGCCGTTTTTGGCGCTCTTTGCTACGCATCAAAAAATACCAGTCAGTTACTTTTATATTTCCTGCATGATCCGGTTCATCTCTGATAGATCTCAGGGGTCTTCAAACTTCTTTGAAGGGAGGTAAATTCTCTCAGCAGAGCTGTGAGAATTCTTATAGTGACTGTGAATAAAAACGTTGCTTTGTATTTTTTATGTCAAATTTAATTATTGTTATTTTACTAATGGGAACAAACCTTTGCTAAAAGTTTTGTTGTTTTAAAGTTTGATGCTATAACTGTTTTTCAGTTCATTATTTCAACTGTCATTTAATCGTTAGTACCTCTTTGAGGCACAGTACGTTTTTTGCTAAAAAAGATTATAACCAAGTTGTAAGTTTTTTGCTAGTGTGTTAAACATGTCTGACTCAGAGGAAGATATCTGTGTCATTTGTTCCAATGCCAAGGTGGAGCCCAATAGAAATTTATGTACTAACTGTATTGATGCTACTTTAAATAAAAGTCAATCTGTACAATGTGAACAAATTTCACCAAACAGCGAGGGGAGAGTTATGCCGACTAACTCGCCTCACGCGGCAGTACCTGCATCTCCCGCCCGGGAGGTGCGTGATATTTTGGCGCCTAGTACATCTGGGCGGCCATTACAGATAACATTACAAGATATGGCTACTGTTATGACTGAAGTTTTGTCTAAATTACCAGAACTAAGAGGCAAGCGTGATCACTCTGGGGTGAGAACAGAGTGCGCTGACAATGCTAGGGCCATGTCTGATACTGCGTCACAGCTCGCAGAGCATGAGGACGGAGAGCTTCATTCTGTGGGTGACGGTTCTGATCCAAACAGATTGGACTCAGATATTTCAAATTTTAAATTTAAATTGGAGAACCTCCGTGTATTACTAGGGGAGGTCTTAGCAGCTCTCAACGATTGTAACACCGTTGCAATACCAGAGAAACTGTGTAGGTTGGATAAATACTTTGCGGTACCGGCGAGTACTGACGTTTTTCCTATACCTAAGAGACTAACTGAAATTGTTACTAAGGAGTGGGATAGACCCGGTGTGCCGTTCTCACCCCCTCCAATATTTAGAAAGTTGTTTCCAATAGACGCCACCACTCGGGACTTATGGCAAACGGTCCCCAAGGTGGAGGGAGCAGTTTCTACTTTAGCTAAGCGTACCACTATCCCGGTGGAGGATAGCTGTGCTTTCTCAGATCCAATGGATAAAAAATTAGAGGGTTACCTTAAGAAAATGTTTGTTCAACAAGGTTTTATATTACAACCCCTTGCATGTATCGCGCCGATTACGGCTGCGGCAGCATTTTGGATTGAGTCGCTTGAAGAGAACCTTAGTTCATCTACGCTAGACGACATTACGGACAGGCTTAGAGTCCTTAAACTAGCTAATTCCTTCATTTCGGAGGCCGTAGTACATTTAACCAAACTTACGGCTAAGAACTCAGGATTCGCCATACAGGCACGTAGGGCGCTGTGGCTAAAATCCTGGTCAGCCGATGTTACTTCTAAGTCCAAATTACTTAATATACCTTTCAAGGGGCAGTCTTTATTTGGGCCCGGTTTGAAAGAGATTATCGCTGACATTACAGGAGGTAAGGGCCACGCCCTACCTCAAGACAAAGCCAAAGCTAAGGCTAGACAGTCTAATTTTCGTCCCTTTCGGAACTTCAAAACAGGAGCAGCATCAACCTCCACTGCACCAAAACAGGAAGGAGCTGTTGCTCGTTACAGGCAAGGCTGGAAGCCTAACCAGTCCTGGAACAAGAGCAAGCAGGCCAGGAAACCTGCTGCTGCCCCAAAGACAGCATGAACCGAGAGCCCCCGATCCGGGACCGGATCTAGTGGGGGGCAGACTCTCTCTCTTCGCCCAGGCCTGGGCAAGAGATGTTCAGGATCCCTGGGCACTAGAGATCATATCTCAGGGATACCTTCTAGACTTCAAATTATCTCCCCCAAGAGGGAGATTTCATCTGTCAAGGTTGTCAACAAACCAGATAAAGAAAGAAGCGTTTCTACGCTGCGTACAAGATCTGTTAATAATGGGAGTGATCCATCCGGTTCCGCGGTCGGAACAAGGACAAGGGTTCTACTCAAACCTGTTTGTGGTTCCCAAAAAAGAGGGAACTTTCAGGCCAATCTTAGATTTAAAGATTCTAAACAAATTCCTAAGAGTTCCATCGTTCAAAATGGAAACTATTCGGACAATCTTACCCATGATCCAAGAGGGTCAGTACATGACCACAGTGGATTTAAAGGATGCTTACCTTCACATACCGATCCACAAAGATCATCACCGGTATCTAAGGTTTGCCTTCTTAGACAGGCACTACCAGTTTGTAGCTCTTCCATTCGGATTGGCTACGGCTCCAAGAATCTTCACAAAGGTTCTGGGTGCCCTTCTGGCGGTACTAAGACCGCGAGGGATTTCGGTAGCTCCATACCTAGACGACATTCTAATACAAGCTTCAAGCTTTCAAACTACCAAGTCTCATACAGAGTTAGTTCTGGCATTTCTAAGGTCGCATGGATGGAAAGTGAACGAAAAGAAGAGTTCTCTTTTTCCTCTCACAAGAGTTCCATTCTTGGGGACTCTTATAGATTCTGTAGAAATGAAGATTTACCTGACAGAGGACAGGTTAACAAAGCTTCAAAATGCATGCCGTGTCCTTCATTCCATTCAACACCCGTCAGTAGCTCAATGCATGGAGGTGATCGGCTTAATGGTAGCGGCAATGGACATAGTACCTTTTGCACGCCTACACCTCAGACCTCTGCAATTATGCATGCTAAGTCAGTGGAATGGGGATTACTCAGATTTGTCCCCTACTCTGAATCTGAATCAAGAGACCAGAAATTCTCTTCTATGGTGGCTTCATCGGCCACACCTGTCCAGGGGGATGCCATTCAGCAGGCCAGACTGGACAATTGTAACAACAGACGCCAGCCTACTAGGTTGGGGCGCTGTCTGGAATTCTCTGAAGGCTCAGGGACTATGGAATCAGGAGGAGAGTCTCCTTCCAATAAACATTCTGGAATTGAGGGCAGTTCTCAATGCCCTTCTAGCTTGGCCCCAATTAACAACTCGGGGGTTCATCAGGTTTCAGTCGGACAACATCACGACTGTAGCTTACATCAACCATCAGGGAGGGACAAGAAGCTCCCTAGCAATGGTGGAAGTATCAAAGATAATTCGCTGGGCAGAGTCTCACTCTTGCCACCTGTCAGCAATCCACATCCCGGGAGTGGAGAACTGGGAGGCGGATTTCTTGAGTCGCCAGACTTTTCATCCGGGGGAGTGGGAACTTCATCCGGAGGTCTTTGCCCAAATACTTCGACGTTGGGGCAAACCAGAGATAGATCTCATGGCGTCTCGCCAGAACGCCAAACTTCCTCGCTACGGGTCCAGATCCAGGGATCCGGGAGCGGTTCTGATAGATGCTTTGACAGCACCTTGGAACTTCGGGATGGCTTATGTGTTTCCACCCTTTCCGCTGCTTCCTCGATTGATTGCCAAAATCAAGCAGGAGAGAGCATCAGTGATTCTAATAGCGCCTGCATGGCCACGCAGGACTTGGTATGCAGATCTAGTGGACATGTCTTCCTGTCCGCCTTGGTCTCTACCTCTAAGACAGGACCTTCTGATACAGGGTCCATTCAAACATCAAAATCTAACTTCTCTGAAGCTGACTGCTTGGAAATTGAACGTTTGATTTTATCAAAACGTGTTTTTTCTGAGTCGGTTATTGATACCCTGATACAGGCTAGGAAGCCTGTTACCAGAAAGATTTACCATAAAATATGGCGTAAATACCTATACTGGTGCGAATCCAAACATTACTCCTGGAGTAAGGTTAGGATCTCTAGGATATTGTCTTTTCTACAAGAAGGGTTAGAAAAGGGTTTATCAGCTAGTTCATTAAAGGGACAGATTTCAGCTCTGTCCATCTTGTTACACAGGCGTCTGTCAGAAAATCCAGACGTCCAGGCTTTTTGTCAGGCTTTAGCTAGGATCAAGCCTGTGTTTAAAGCTGTTGCTCCGCCATGGAGTTTAAACTTAGTTCTTAACGTTTTACAGGGTGTTCCATTTGAACCCCTTCATTCCATTGATATAAAATTGTTATCTTGGAAAGTTCTGTTTTTAATGGCTATTTCCTCGGCTCGAAGAGTCTCTGAGTTATCAGCCTTACATTGTGATTCTCCTTATCTGATTTTTCACTCAGACAAGGTAGTTCTGCGTACTAAACCTGGGTTCTTACCTAAGGTGGTCACTAACAGGAATATCAATCAAGAGATTGTTGTTCCATCCTTGTGTCCAAATCCTTCTTCAAAGAAGGAACGTCTTCTACACAATCTGGATGTAGTTCGTGCCCTCAAGTTCTACTTGCAGGCAACTAAAGATTTTCGCCAAACTTCTTCCCTGTTTGTCGTTTATTCTGGACAGAGGAGAGGTCAAAAAGCTTCTGCTACCTCTCTCTCTTTTTGGCTTCGTAGCATAATACGTTTAGCCTATGAGACTGCTGGTCAGCAGCCTCCTGAAAGAATTACAGCTCACTCCACTAGAGCTGTGGCTTCCACTTGGGCCTTTAAGAATGAGGCCTCTGTTGAACAGATTTGCAAGGCTGCAACTTGGTCTTCGCTTCATACTTTTTCCAAATTTTACAAATTTGACACTTTTGCTTCTTCGGAGGCTATTTTTGGGAGAAAGGTTCTTCAGGCAGTGGTTCCTTCTATATAATGAGCCTGCCTATCCCTCCCGTCATCCGTGTACTTTTGCTTTGGTATTGGTATCCCAGAAGTAATGATGACCCGTGGACTGATCACACATAACAGAAGAAAACATAATTTATGCTTACCTGATAAATTCCTTTCTTCTGTTGTGTGATCAGTCCACGGCCCGCCCTGTTTTAAGGCAGGTAAATATCTTTTAAATTATACTCCAGTCACCACTTCACCCTTGGTTACTCCTTTCTCGTTGATTCTTGGTCGAATGACTGGGACTGACGTAGAGGGGAGGAGCTATATGCCGCACTGCTGGGTGAATCCTCTTGCATTTCCTGTTGGGGAGGAGTTATATCCCAGAAGTAATGATGACCCGTGGACTGATCACACAACAGAAGAAAGGAATTTATCAGGTAAGCATAAATTATGTTTTTTTCCAATCTTATATACAGAAAGAAAAAGATAAATATCTAACATTTATGCCTACATAATAACCAGGTTCCATGCCCATTACCTTATGGACATCACACAGTGAATAAGAATTGTAGGTAGGCAAAAAGAGGAAAAAACAAAAAACCAAGATACTGTGTTACATCTAAATACAATTGTTGCATTTTATTCTCATTAACCAAATCAAAAAGTAGAAGGAAGAAAAAAAAGGGAAGAAAAGGAGAAAGAGAGAGAAAAAAAAAAAAAAAAGGGGGAAAGCCTCCTCCTCCTCCACCACACCGAAAGAAGGTGTCTTAGAGTCGTAGGGTCCCCCATTTTTCAGAGCCAGGATACTGGAAATAATTCTCTTAATATCAGACCTTCAAAGTAGTCTGTTTTGTGGAATGCCTTAGTAAGTATATATTGCATGGGAAGCGGATATGTCTGTATAATATTTTCCCATTTGTTAAAAAAGCGTTGGGTTGGTTTGTTGTATAGGTTTGAGGTATTATATTGTTCGAATATAATCTGTTGTCTCACTGCTTCTAGGAATATCTTAAAAGGTAATGTTCTAGTCTGCTTCCAATTTCTTAGAATTAGATTACGACCTATAAGTATAATAGTATTGATCAAATCATAGTTCTGGACTGGTATGTTTAGGAAAAAAATATTTATAGGTTCCAGGACTAGATGTTCAGCACAAAATTTATTTAGCCAAAAGTTGACCTTCTGCCAAAATTGCCTTATTTTTGGGCATAACCAGAAACAATGCATCAGGTCTGCCCTAGGCATTGAGCATTTGTAGCATATTCCCGTATTTTCTAGAGACCATACTGCCAATCTTTTTGGCGAAATATAAGCATTGTTGAGTAGTTTTAAAAAAGATTCATGCCAAGAGGAACGGAGGGGGGCTTTAATCAGCCATTTGATACCCTTCTTAATATGATCCCCGCTAAGTTCTGGGAAATGTTTTGCCCAATTACCTATGTATTGCTCATTATTTAATTGTCCTTGCTTTGCCAATAAAATTTTGTATAATAATGATATTGAGTGCTTTCCTTGCTTATATACATTGATGCAATCTCTAATTTGTTTGAAACCTACTGACCAGTTCCCTAGCTTAGCTTTCTTGTTAGCAAAGTGGCGTACCTGAAGATATAAGAAAAAACTCTTCTTCTTGGGGAGATCAAATTCTCTGACAATACTCTCAAAGGTTCTTAAGTTAAACCTTTGATCAAAAACTTGTAGTAACTTATAAAATCCTTTATCCGCCCATTCTTTAAATACCTGATACTCGCATCCGGCTATAAACTCGGGGTTCCCTCTAATCGGAAGATAGGAGGAAGTAGAAAAATTAATTTTAAGGTATTTACATGTCATTTGCCATGCTTTAACCACGTTATATATACTGATAAACCTTTTGATGTTGTCTGGGAGTTCTATAAGAGTACAATGTAAAATTGCTTTACATACAAACGGATATATTAAGCTCTCTTCCAAGATTATGTTAGTTAGTACCTCGGTTGACAGAAGCCAGTCCACCGCATTCCGAGCCAAGATGGCCATGTTATATAATTTAATGTCCGGGAAAGCTAGCCCCCCATGTTCCCTCAGTTGTGACAGTTTTTTAATGGCTATCATATGTCGCGACTTGCTCCAAAGGAATTTAGCACATAATTGGTTAAATATTTTAATATCTTTTACCTTAATGAATAATGGTAAGTTATTCATAGTATAAATTATCTGAGGAAATAAGATAGATTTGATCATAGCTATTTTAGCTGACAACGAGATGGGGAGTAATGCCCATCTTTGCAATTTACTTTTAAGTTGAGAAAAGAAGGGCGTAAAATTAAGTCTATACCAAGAATTAGGATCTTTATGTAACATGATTCCTAGATATCTAATCTGCGTGACCTCTCTTAGCTCATATTGTGTCTTGCTATCCGTGTTTTTGTATATCCATAGAATCTCCGATTTGAGCGTATTGACTTTATAGCCCGAAATACTACTAAATAAATCTAATGCCTTAAACGCAATAGGAATATTTCTATATTTTTGTTGAAAATAAAGAAGTAGGTCGTCTGCATATAAGGCCAGCACAAACTTCTGGGATCCTATCTTTATTCCCTCCAATTCTTGTCTGAGATAAATTGCTAGTGGTTCAATGGCCACATTAAATAGGAGGGGTGATAGGGGACACCCCTGATGCGTTCCCATCTCTAATTTAAAAAAATCTGATTGAGTATTATTAACCAGTATCGAGGAGATGGGGTAGTTGTATATAGCTTTAATAAATTCAATCAATTTACCTGGGAAGCCAAACTTTTCAAGGGCAGTGTACAAATGTTCCCATATTATAGAGTCGAATGCCTTCTCCGCGTCGACCACAACCATAGCAAGATCGTCATGATACGCTGGTTTTTCCTTATGCAATTTGTTCCAAAAATATTCTATTAACATATATATTTTACGAATGTTTTTTGTTGGTGATCTGTCACACATAAAACCGGCCTGATCTTGATGTATGATTTTACATAATATTTCCTTCAGACGATTTGCAATTATTACAGTTAATAATTTATAATCTGTATTCAACAGAGAGAAGGGTCTATATGACCCGGGGTCTGATAGGATTTTGTCTTTTTTTGGAATAAGGGTTATGATCGACGCGGAGAAGAATCGAGACATTATTTCTCCAACATTGGTGTGTCCGGTCCACGGCGTCATCCTTACTTGTGGGAATATCTCTTCCCCAACAGGAAATGGCAAAGAGTCCCAGCAAAGCTGGCCATATAGTCCCTCCTAGGCTCCGCCCACCCCAGTCATTCTCTTTGCCGTTGCACAGGCAACATCTCCACGGAGATGGTTAAGAGTTTTTTGGTGTTTAAATGTAGTTTTTTATTCTTCTATCAAGTGTTTGTTATTTTAAAATAGTGCTGGTATGTACTATTTACTCTGAAACAGAAAAGGATGAAGATTTCTGTTTGTGAGAGGAAGATGATTTTAGCAGACAGTAACTAAAATCGATTGCTGTTTCCACATAGGACTGTTGAGATGAAGTAACTTCAGTTGGGGGAAACAGTTAGCAGACTTTTCTGCTTAAGGTATGACTAGCCATATTTCTAACAAGACCATGTAATGCTGGAAGGCTGTCATTTCCCCTCATGGGGACCGGTAAGCCATTTTCTTAGTCAAGCAAACAGAATAAAGGGCTTAATATGGGCTATAAAACTGGTAGACACTTTTATGGGCTAAATCGATTGCTTTATTTGGGCATTTTATACATGTTTATGCTGATAATTCACATTTATAAACTTGGGGAACGTTTTTTAATGGCAGGCACTATGTTAGACACCTTTTCCAGTCAGGGAGGGCCTTCCCAGTTGTAGGCTGAGCCTCATTTTCGCGCTATTACTGCGCAGTTGTTTTTGAGAGCAAGACATGCAGATGCATGTGTGAGGATCTGAAAGTAGCTGGAAGGCGTCACTTGGTATCGTATTCCCCTCTGGGCTTGGTTAGGTCACAGCAAAGGCTATAGCTGGGACTGTATAGGGGTTACATTTGTAAACGGCTCCGGTTCCGTTATTTTAAGGGTTAAAGCTCTGAAAATTGGTGTGCAATACTCTTAGGGGCCCATTTATCAAAGGGCTTGCGGACCTGATCCGACACTGCGGATCAGGTCCGCAAGACCTCGCTAAATGCGGAGAGCAATACGCTCTCCACATTTAACATTGCACCAGCAGCTCACAAGAGCTGCTGGTGCAACGCCGCCCCCTGCTGACTCGCGGCCAATCGGCCGCCAGCAGGGAGCTGTCAATCAACCCGATCGTATTCGATCGGGTTGATTTCCGGCGGTTCCTGTCCGCCTGCTCAGAGCAGGCGGACAGGGTTATGAAGCAGCGGTCTTTAGACCGCTGCTTCATAACTTGTGTTTCTGGCGAGTCTGAAGACTCGCCAGAAACACGGCCCTTCAAGCTCCATACGGAGCTTGATAAATGGGCCTGGAAATGCTTTAAGACACTGTGGTGAATTTTTGGTAATTTTTGAACAATTCCTTCATACTTTTTCACATATTCAGTAATAAAGTGTTTTCTGTTTAAAATTTAAAGAGACAGTAACGGTTTTGTTTTAAAACGTTTTTTGTGCTTTATTGACAAGTTTAAGCTTGTTTAACATGTCTGTGCCTTCGGATAAGCTATGTTCTATATGTATGAAAGCCAATGTGTCTCCCCATTTAAATTTGTGTGATAATTGTGCCATAGCGTCCAAACAAAGTAAGGACAGTACTGCCACAGATAATGAAATTGCCCAAGATGATTCCTCAGATGAGGGGAGTAAACATGATACTACATCATCTCCTACTGTGTCTACACCAGTTTTGCCCACGCAGGAGGCCCCTAGTACATCTAGCGCACCAATGCTTATTACCATGCAACAATTGACGGCTGTAATGGATAACTCCATAGCAAATATTTTATCCAAAATGCCTACATATCAGAGAAAGCGCGATTGCTCTGTTTTAAACACTGAAGAGCAGGAGGGCGCTTATGATAATTGTTCTGTCATACCCTCACACCAATCTGAAGTGGCCATGAGGGAGGTTTTGTCAGATGGGGAAATTTCAGATTCAGGAAAAATTTCTCAACAAGCTGAAATTTAAATTAGAACATCTCCGCGCACTGCTTAAGGAGGTGTTATCTACTCTGGATGATTGTGACAACTTGGTCATTCCAGAGAAATTATGCAAGATGGACAAGTTCCTAGAGGTTCCGGTACACCCCGACGCTTTTCCTATACCCAAGCGGGTGGCGGACATAGTGAATAAGGAGTGGGAAAAGCCCGGCATACCTTTTGTTCCCCCCCCTATATTTAAGAAATTATTTCCTATGGTCGACCCCAGAAAGGACTTATGGCAGACAGTCCCTAAGGTCGAGGGGGCAGTTTCTACTCTAAACAAGCACACTACTATTCCTATCGAGGATAGTTGTGCTTTCAAAGATCCTATGGATAAAAAATTGGAGGGTTTGCTTAAAAAGATTTTTGTACAGCAAGGTTACCTTCTACAACCCATTTCGTGCATTGTTCCTGTCACTACAGCAGCGTGGTTCTGGTTCGAGGAACTAGAAAAGTCGCTCAGTAGAGAGACTCCATATGAGGAGGTTATGGACAGAGTTCACGCACTTAAGTTGGCTAACTCTTATTTTAGATGCCGCTTTGCAATTAGCTAGATTAGCGGCGAAAAATTCAGGGTTTGCAATCGTGGCGCGCAGAGCGCTTTGGCTAAAGTCTTGGTCAGCGGATGTGTCATCCAAGACAAAATTGCTTAACATCCCTTTCAAAGGTAAAACTCTATTTGGACCAGAATTGAAAGAGATTATCTCAGACATCACTGGGGGAAAGGGCCACGCCCTTCCACAAGATAGGCCTTTCAAGGCCAAGAATAAGTCTAATTTTCGTTCCTTTCGCAATTTCAGGAACGGACCGGCCTCTAATTCTGCATCCTCTAAGCAAGAGGGTAATGCCTCACAACCCAAACCAGCCTGGAAACCGATGCAAGGCTGGAACAAGGGTAAGCAGGCCAAGAAGACTGCTGCTGCTAACAAAACAGCATGAAGGAGTAGCCCCTGATCCGGGACCGGATCTAGTAGGGGGCAGACTCTCTCTCTTTGCTCAGGCTTGGGCAAGAGATGTTCAGGATCCCTGGGCACTAGAAATAGTTTCTCAGCGTTATCTTCTGGAATTCAGGGAACTACCCCCAAGGGGAAGGTTCCACATGTCTCACTTATCCTTAAACCAAATAAAGAGACAGACGTTCTTACATTGTGTAGAAGACCTGTTAAAGATGGGAGTGATACACCCAGTTCCAATAAAGGAACAAGGAATAGGGTTTTATTCAAATCTGTTCGTAGTTCCCAAAAAAGAGGGAACTTTCAGACCAATTTTGGATTTGAAGATCCTAAACAAATTTCTCAGGGTACCATCGTTCAAGATCGAAACCATTCGAATGATTCTACCCACTATCCAGGAAGGTCAATTTATGACTATCGTGGATCTAAAGGATGCGTACCTACATATTCCTATCCACAAAGAACATCATCAGTTCCTAAGGTTCGCCTTTCTGGACAAACATTACCAGTTTGTGGCCCTCCCATTCGGGTTAGCCACTGCTCCAAGGATTTTCACAAAGGCACTAGGGTCCCTTCTAGCGGTTCTAAGACCGAGGGGCATTGCAGTAGTACCTTACTTGGACGACATTCTAATACAAGCGTCGTCCCTGTCAAAAGCAAGGGCTCATACAGACATCGTTCTGGCCTTTCTCAGATCACACGGATGGAAGGTGAACATAGAAAAAAGTTCTCTGTCTCCGTCAACAAGAGTTCCCTTCTTGGGAACAATAATAGATTCCTTAGAAATGAGGATTTTTCTGACAGAGGTCAGAAAGTCAAAACTTCTAAGCACTTGTCAAGTTCTTCATTCTGTTCCATGTCCTTCCATAGCGCAGTGCATGGAAGTAGTAGGGTTGATGGTTGCAGCAATGGACATAGTTCCTTTTGCACGAATTCATCTAAGACCATTACTACTGTGCATGCTCAAACAGTGGAATGGGGACTATACAGACTTGTCTCCAATGATTCAAGTAGATGAGAAGACCAGAGATTCACTCCGTTGGTGGCTGACCCTGGACCATCTATCCCAGGGAATGAGCTTCCGCAGACCAGAGTGGGTCATTGTCACGACCGACGCCAGTCTAGTGGGCTGGGGCGCGGTCTGGGAATCCCTGAAAGCTCAGGGACTATGGTCTCGGGAAGAGTCTCTTCTCCCGATAAACATTCTGGAACTAAGAGCGATCTTCAATGCTCTCAGGGCTTGGCCTCAGCTAGCAAAGGCCAGATTCATAAGATTCCAATCAGACAACATGACGACCGTTGTCTATATCAATCATCAGGGGGGGAACAAGGAGTTCCCTGGCGATGAAAGAAGTGACCAAAATAATTCAATGGGCGGAGGATCACTTCTGCCACCTATCTGCGATCCACATCCCAGGTGTGGAAAACTGGGAAGCGGATTATCTGAGTCGTCAGACATTCCATCCGGGGGAGTGGGAACTCCACCCGGAGATCATTGCCCAACTAACTCAATTATGGGGCATTCCAGACATGGATCTGATAGCGTCTCGTCAGAACTTCAAGGTTCCTTGCTACGGGTCCAGATCCAGGGATCCCAAGGCGACTCTAGTAGATGCACTAGTAGCGCCTTGGACCTTCAACCTAGCTTATGTATTTCCACCGTTTCCTCTCATTCCCAGGCTGGTAGCCGGGATCAAACAGGAGAGGGCCTCGGTGATCTTGATAGCTCCTGCGTGGCCACGCAGGACTTGGTATGCAGACCTGGGGAATATATCATCGGTTCCACCATGGAAGCTACCTTTGAGACAGGACCTTCTTGTTCAGGGTCCATTCGAACATCGAAATCTGGTCTCCCTCCAGCTGACGGCTTGGAGATTGAACGCTTGATTCTATCAAAGCATGGGTTTTCAGATTCTGTGATAGATACTCTGGTTCAGGCCAGAAAACCGGTAACTAGAAAGATTTACCATAAAATATGGAAAAGATATATCTGTTGGTGTGAATCCAAAGGATTCCCATGGAATAAGATAAAAATTCCTAAGATTCTCTCCTTTCTACAAGAAGGTTTGGAGAAAGGATTATCTGCAAGTTCTCTAAAGGGACAGATCTCTGCTTTATCTGTCTTACTACACAAAAGACTGGCAGCTGTGCCAGATGTTCAAGCATTTGTTCAGGCTCTGGTCAGGATCAAGCCTGTTTACAGACCTTTGACTCCTCCCTGGAGTCTAAATCTAGTTCTTTCAGTTCTTCAAGGGGTTCCGTTTGAACCTTTACATTCCATAGATATTAAGTTACTATCTTGGAAAGTTTTGTTTTTGGTTGCTATTTCTTCTGCTAGAAGAGTTTCAGAGTTATCTGCTCTGCAGTGTTCTCCGCCCTATCTGGTGTTCCATGCAGATAAGGTGGTTTTGCGTACTAAGCCTGGTTTTCTTCCAAAGGTTGCTTCTAACAAGAATATTAACCAGGAGATAGTTGTACCTTCTTTATGTCCGAATCCAGTTTCAAAGAAGGAACGTTTGTTACAAAAGATTTCAGACTACAAAAGAGGCTACAAAAGATTTCAGACAAACATCTTCTTTGTTTGTTGTCTATTCTGGTAAAAGGAGAGGTCAAAAAGCGACTTCTACCTCTCTTTCCTTTTGGCTTCAAAGCATCATCCGATTGGCTTATGAGACTGCCGGACGGCAGCCTCCTGAAAGAATCACAGCTCACTCCACTAGGGCTGTGGCTTCCACATGGGCCTTCAAGAACGAGGCTTCTGTTGACCAGATATGTAAGGCAGCGACTTGGTCTTCACTGCACACTTTTGCCAAATTTTACAAATTTGATACTTTTGCTTCTTCGGAGGCTATTTTTGGGAGAAAGGTTTTGCAAGCCGTGGTGCCTTCCGTTTAGGTAACCTGATTTGCTCCCTCCCTTCATCCGTGTCCTAAAGCTTTGGTATTGGTTCCCACAAGTAAGGATGACGCCGTGGACCGGACACACCGATGTTGGAGAAAACAGAATTTATGCTTACCTGATAAATTACTTTCTCCAACGGTGTGTCCGGTCCACAGCCCGCCCTGGTTTTTTAATCAGGTCTGATGAATTATTTTCTCTAACTACAGTCACCACGGTACCATATGGTTTCTCCTATATTTTTCCTCCTGTCCGTCGGTCGAATGACTTGGGTGGGCGGAGCCTAGGAGGGACTATATGGCCAGCTTTGCTGGGACTCTTTGCCATTTCCTGTTGGGGAAGAGATATTTCCACAAGTAAGGATGACGCCGTGGACCGGACACACCGTTGGAGAAAGTAATTTATCAGGTAAGCATAAATTCTGTTTTTCCCATCTATGAAATATACATTAAATAAACAAGTCAGTATGGGTGCTATATCTGTCTTCAACATTCTGTAGAACTCCGCCGGTATTTGATCAGGCCCGGGCGCTTTTCCAAGTTTAGAATCTTCAATTGCTTTTATGACTTCGGCTAACGATATAGGAGCGTTTATTGACTTAACTTGCTCTGTGGTAATTTACTTGCTTATAATATAATTATGCCCACAGGGAAAAAAAAAACAAAAAAACTTCTGTATAACTTCTTTTGACTCTGAAAATGCAATCTTTTACCTGCCATTGGTGGTGATCTGGGAACATCTGGAGCAGCTGATTTGTGTATGGTGTGCATGCTCCAGTTTGGTTGATGGGCAAGTAAATATAGCAACCCTAGAAATCAAAGAAAATATTACAGGGGCAAAAAAAAACAAAACATTTTCTTTCATGATTAAGATAAAGCATACAATTTTAAAAAACTATCATCTAATTTGTTTAGCTATTTTGGTAGCCTTTGTTGAAAGCATACCCAAGTAAGCTTAGGAGCAGCAATGCACAACTGGGAACTAGTTGCTGATTAGTTACTGAAGTTGTATTCCTTCTGTCATTGGCTCACCTCATGTGTTCAGCCAGCCCCCATTGCGCCTCCTTCACTGAAGGATACCAAGAGAATGAAGCAAAATTTGATAATATAAATAAATTGGAAAGTTGTTTTTAAATTGTATGCTATATTTCTCTTGTAAGATGTATCGAGTCCACGGATTCATCGTTACTTGTGGGATATTCTCCTTCCCTACAGGAAGTGGCAGAGAGAGCACCCACAGCAGAGCTGTCTATATAGCTCCCCCCTTAGCTCCACCCCCCAGTCATTCTCTCTGCCTGCTTAACTGCTAGGAAGGGCAAAGAGCTATGTGGTGACTAAAATGTAGTTTTTTACTTCTCAAGCAAGAGTTTATTATTTTAAATGGTATCGGTGTGTACTATTTACTCTCTGGCAGAAAAGTGATGAAGATTTCTGCAAGAGGGATGATGATCTTAGCACTTTGTAACTATGATCCACTGCTAACTATGATCCACTGCTGTTCTCACAAGGCCTGAAGAGTATTGGAAAACTTCAGTTGGGAGAACGGTTTGCAGACTAAGCTGCATATGAGGTATGTTCAGTCTATATTTTTCTAGACAGACTGTGTTAAATCTAGAAAAGGCTGACAATATCCCCATGAGGGAAGGGTAAGCTGTATTCAGATACTTTAACAGGAATTTCAGTTTGCTTGCAAGGGCTCATTAGTTACTGGTGACACTGTTAGGAAAAAACGTTTTATTTTTTGAAGCATTTATAAAGTTTTTTTGAAGGGACTAGAGGGGTCATTGTGGCTTGGTTTTGAGTTTTGTAACTCACATGTTTAATTAAGAGACACTCTGGTGTTTCTCTGATAGGCCTCAAAACATCGATTGAGGTGGGAGGGGCCTATTTTCGCGCCTCAGTTGCGCAGTTTCCTTTCCCCTGAGACATATCACTGCTTCTCCTGTCGTTTCTGCTGTGTTTGAGGGTTGTTAAAGAAGTTTTTTCCCCCACAAATCGTTCTGAAGGGCAGGTAGGAGCCACAGCAGAGCTGTGGCATGGTGCTGAAAGTCTTTTTTTACTGGGGTTAACGTTTTTTCAATCCGTTTTTGCCATTTAAGGGTTAATTGTTTATTTGCATAGCTGTGCAGTTACTAAGCCTTTATAATGCTACTGTAAAAATTTTGTTAAGTTTACTGCTTTTTTACACTGTTTTGCAGAACTGGTGCAGCTTTTTTTCTCTTAAAGGCACAGTACCGTTTTATTTCTAAGTGTTTTTTACTTTGATTACAGTGTTTTCCAAGCTTGCTTGTTACATTACTAGCCTGTTTAACATGTCTGACACCAAGGAAAATCCTTGTTTAATATGTTTGGAAGCCATTGTGGAACCCCCTCTTAGAATGTGTCCCAATTGTACTGATATGTCTATAAACTATAAAGAACATATATTAGCACTTAAAAATAGAGCAATAGATGATTCTCAGTCAGAAGTAAATGAGGGTTCACCATCTAGCTCTCCCCAAGTGTCACAACCAGTAACGCCCGCACAAGTGACGCCAAGTACCTCTAGTGCGTCAAATTCTTTTACTTTACAAGACATGGCCACAGTTATGAATACAACCCTCACAGAGGTTTTATCTAAACTGCCTGGTTTACAAGGAAAGCGGGACAGCTCTGGGTTTAGGAAAAATGCTGAGTCATCTGACGCTTTAGTAGCCGTATCTGATATGCCCTCACAATGCTCTGAAGTAGGGGTGAAGGATTTGTTATCTGAGGGAAAAATTTCTGATTCAGGAAAGACGCTTCCTCAGACAGATTCTGATATGACGGCCTTTAAATTTAAGCTTGAACACCTTCGCTTATTGCTCAGGGAGGTATTAGCGACTCTAGATGATTGTGACCCTATAGTGGTTCCAGAGAAATTGTGTAAAATGGATAAATACTTAGAGGTTCCTGTTTACACTGATGTTTTTCCAGTTCCTAAGAGGATTGTGAATATTATTACTAAGGAGTGGGATAGACCAGGTATTCCGTTCTCTCCCCCTCCTGTTTTTAAGAAAATGTTTCCCATATCTGACACCATGCGGGACTCGTGGCAGACAGTCCCTAAGGTGGAGGGAGCTATTTCTACTCTGTCTAAGCGTACAATTATACCTATCGAAGACAGTTGTGCTTTCAAAGATCCTATGGATAAAAAATTAGAGGGTCTCCTGAAGAAAATTTTTGTTCATCAGGGTTTTTCTCTTCAACCTATTGCGTGCATTGTTCCTGTAACTACTGCAGCTGCTTTCTGGTTTGAGGCTCTAGAAGAGGCTCTTCAGATGTAGACTCCATTAGAGGAGATTATGGACAGAATCAAGGCCCTTAAACTGGCTAATTCTTTTATTACAGATGCCGCTTTTCAACTGGCTAAATTAGCGGCAAAGAATTCAGGTTTTGCCATTTTAGCACGCAGGGCGTTATGGCTTAAGTCCTGGTCTGCTGATGTGTCATCCAAATCTAAACTTTTGAACATCCCTTTCAAAGGAAAGACCCTATTCGGGCCTGAACTGAAAGAGATTATTTCAGACATCACTGGAGGGAAAGGTCATGCCCTTCCTCAGGATAGATCAAATAAGATGAAGATCAAACAAAGTAATTTTCGTTCCTTTAGGAACTTCAAGAGTGGTTCCGTTTCGGCTTCCTCTGCTGCAAAGCAAGAGGGGATTCTTGCCAAATCCAAGTCAGTCTGGAGACCTAACCAGGCTTGGAACAAGGGTAAACAGGCCAAGAAGCCTGCAGCTGCCTCTAAGACAGCATGAAGGGGTAGCCCCCGATCCGGGACTGGATCTAGTAGGGGGCAGACTCTCTCTCTTCGCTCAGGCTTGGGCAAGAGATGTTCACGATCCCTGGGCTTTAGAAATTGTGTCCCAGGGATATCTTCTGGAATTCAAAGACTCCCTTCCACGGGGGAGATTTCATATTTCTCGATTGTCTGTAAACCAGACAAAGAGAGAGGCGTTCTTACGCTGTGTAGAAGATTTGCTTATCATGGGGGTGATCTGCCCAGTCCCAAAAGAGGAACAGGGACTAGGGTTCTACTCAAACCTGTTTGTTGTTCCCAAAAAAGAGGGAACTTTCAGACCAATCTTGGATCTCAAAATTCTAAACAAGTTCCTCAAGGTTCCATCATTCAAGATGGAGACCATTCAGACTATTCTGCCTCTGATCCAGGAAGGTCAATATATGACTACCGTGGACTTAAAGGATGCGTATCTACACATCCCTATTCACAGAGATCATCATCAATTTCTCAGATTTGCCTTTCTAAACAGGCATTACCAGTTTGTGGCTCTTCCCTTCGGGTTAGCCATGGCTCCAAGAATTTTCATAAAGGTGCTAGGGTCCCTTCTGGCAGTTCTACGACCTCGGGGCATAGCAGTGGCGCCTTATCTAGATGACATCTTAAATCAGGCGTCGACTTTTCAGCTAGCCAAGTCTCATACGGACATTGTGTTGGCTTTTCTGAGATCTCACGGGTGGAAGGTGAACATAAAAAAGAGTTCTCTCTTCCCTCTCACAAGAGTTTCCTTAACCACTTGCCGAACTCTTCATTCCATTCCTCGGCCATCTATGGCTCAGTGTATGGAAGTAATCGGACTCATGGTAGCGGCAATGGACATAGTTCCTTTTGCCCGCCTACACCTCAGACCACTGCAACTATGCATGCTCAAACAGTGGAATGGGGATTATGCAGATTTATCTCCTCAACTGCATCTGGACCAGGAGACCAGAGATTCTCTTCTCTGGTGGTTGTCTCAGGACCACCTGTCTCAGGGAATATACTTCCACAGGCCAGAGTGGCTCATTGTAACGACAGATGCCAGCCTGCTAGGCTGGGGTGCAGTCTGGAAATCCCTGAAAGCACAGGGCTTATGGTCTCGGGAGGAATCTCTTCTTCCGATAAACATCCTAGAACTGAGAGCGATATTCAAGGCGCTTCAGGCATGGCCTCAGCTTGCTGCAGCCAGATTCATCAGGTTTCAGTCGGACAACATCACGACTGTAGCTTATATCAATCATCAGGGAGGAACAAGGAGTTCTCTAGCGATGATGGAAGTAACCAAAATAATCCGATGGGCAGAGGATCACTCTTGCCATCTCTCAGCAATCCACATTCCAGGAGTAGAGAACTGGGAGGCGGATTTTCTAAGTCTTCAGACTTTTCATCCGGGGGAGTGGGAACTCCATCCGGAGGTATTTGCTCAGCTGATATGGGGCCCACCAAAATTAGATCTGATGGCGTTGCGTCAGAATGTCAAACTTCCTTGTTACGGGTCCAGGTCCCGGGATCCCAAGGCGGTACTGATAGATGCTCTAGCAGTACCTTGGTCCTTCAATCTGGCCTACGTATTTCCACCGCTTCCTCTCCTTCCACGTCTGGTTGCCAGAATCAAGCAAGAGAGAGCTTCAGTGATTCTGATAGCACCTGCGTGGCCACGCAGGACTTGGTATGCAGACCTAGTGGGCATGTCCTCGGTTCCACCGTGGACCCTGCCAATGAGGCGGGACCTTCTAATCCAAGGTCCGTTCTCACATCCAAATCTAGTTTCTCTGCGTCTGACTGCTTGGAGATTGAACGCCTAGTTCTATCAAAGCGTGGGTTCTCTGAGTGGTCATTGATACCCTGATTCAGGCTAGAAAGCCTGTCACCAGGAAGATCTATCATAAGATTTGGCGCAAATATCTTTATTGGTGTGAATCCAAAGGTTACTCGTGGAGTAAGATTAGGATTCCTAGAATATTGTCTTTTCTCCAAGACGGTTTGGAGAAGGGATTATCAGCTAGTTCTCTAAATGGACAAATATCTGCTTTGTCTATTCTACTACACAAACGTCTGGCAGATGTCCCAGACGTTCAAACTTTTAGTCAGGTTTTGGTCAGAATTAAGCCTGTATTTAAGCCTGCTGCTCCGCCTTGGAGCCTAAACTTAGTCCTTAGAGTTCTTCAAGGGGTTCCGTTTGAACCTATGCATTCCATAGATATTAAGCTTCTATCTTGGAAAGTTTTGTTCTTAGTTGCTATCTCTTTGGCTCGAAGAGTTTCTGAGCTATCTGCTTTACAGTGTGATTCCCCTTATCTTATTTTCCATGCAGATAAGGTGGTTTTGCGTACCAAACCTGGTTTTCTTCCTAAGGTTGTTTCTAATAAGAATATCAATCAAGAGATTGTTGTTCCTTCTCTGTGCCCTAATCCTTCATCAAAGAAGGAACGTCTGTTGCACAATCTTGATGTGGTTCGTGCTTTAAAGTTCTACTTACAAGCAACCAAAGATTTCCGTCAAACATCTTCATTGTTTGTTGTTTATTCTGGTAAGCGGAGAGGCCAAAAGGCTACGGCTACCTCTCTTTCCTTTTGGCTGAAAAGCATCATCCGTTTGACCTATGAGACTGCTGGACAGCAGCCTCCTGAAATAATTACTGCTCATTCTACTAGAGCTGTGGCTTCCACATGGGCTTTTAAAAATGAGGCTTCTGTTGAACAGATTTGTAAGGCGGCGACTTGGTCTTCGTTTCATACTTTTTCCAAATTTTACAAATTTGATACTTTTGCTTCTTCGAGGCTATTTTTGGGAGAAAGGTTCTACAAGCAGTGGTGCCTTCCATTTAAGGTCCCTGTCTTGTCCCTCCCTTCATCCGTGTCCTAAAGCTTTGGTATTGGTATCCCACAAGTAAGGATGAATCCGTGGACTCGATACATCTTACAAGAGAAAACATAATTTATGCTTACCTGATAAATGTATTTCTCTTGTGATGTATCGAGTCCACGGCCCGCCCTGTTTATTTAAGACAGGCATATATATTTTTATTTTTAAACTTTCAGTCACCACTGCACCCTATGGTTTCTCCTTTTTTTTCCTAGCCTTCGGTCGAATGACTGGGGGGTGGAGCTAAGGGGGGAGCTATATAGACAGCACTGCTGTGGGTGCTCTCTCTGCCACTTCCTGTAGGGAAGGAGAATATCCCACAAGTAAGGATGAATCCGTGGACTCGATACATCACAAGAGAAATAAATTTATCAGGTAAGCATAAATTATGTTTTTTGGTTGCATGTCCATTTAACAACCATTTTTGTATGTAAATTTATATTGGAAACTTGCTTAAAATGGCATACTTTTCCTATTTTAAAATGGCCCTTTTAATTGAATAATTTCCCTTCTGACTTCTTTTTCATTTAAATAATTTCTTAAACAAATACTTTGTAGTTTCAGTCTAATATGAGGGCCAGTATTTCTTCTCTTGGCATGTAATGATTTGTTAACTGTTAAGTTTACCTTTATTTGCTCTAATAAACCAGTGTGTCATGTTTTTACCAGCATATAAATATCCACATCATTTAATACTACTAAGCATGCGACAGTAAAGTAAAAAATTAACTTTCAGGATTCAGATCGGGCATGCAATTTAAAAAATATCTTTCCATCTTACTTCTTTTATCTAATTTGCTTTGTTCTCTTAGTATGCCATGCTCTTGTTATGCATACTTAGGTTGGCTCAGGAGCAACAATGCACTACTGGGAGCTAGCTGCAGATTGGTATTTCCCAGTAGTGCATAGCTGCACCTTCAACAAAGGATACCAAAAAAATGAATTCAATTTGATAATTGAAATACATTGTAAACTTGTTTAAAATTGTATATTCTATCTGAATCATTAAAAAACATGTATTTCATTTACCTTTTTAAGTGTTTTATCCCCAATCACATCTTTCTTTTTTTATCCTCTGCATCTTTAAAATTGAGACTATACTGTTTGATCTGGATTACAGTAGTTGAATGTGTTTCTACCCTGAACATCATGAACGATTTACCTGTAACCTATATAATGTATACATAGAAAAAGGATGCCTCATGGTGTAGCAATTTCAAATTGCAGAAACAAAATGGATTATAAATACAAGAGTATAGTATATTCAGGTACTTTTAGAGTGTGCTGTACTCTCATTCTTCCAGCTTGTGTCCAGGATACTGTGACCATCTGCTGACCTTCCTTCCAGTATTTTTTTTTTTTTTTTTTGGTAGCTGAAAATGCTATGTAGGTGTGCACAGCAGGATTTGGTAAGAGCTTGATGATTTATAATGAATGCGAGTTCAGAGTGAAGTGTGACAACAAGACAGCTGACCTGGGGTCAAGCAAACCATCTTGGATGCCAAAAGAATCTAGGATTTGTAAGAGGAAAGGATGTTCAACTGTGTCAAATGGAGAAGATATATCCAGAAGAATTAGTAAGGAGTAGTTTCTCATTGCTTTAGCTGAAAGCAGATCATTTGTTACTTTAGTAAGGGCAGTTTCTGTTGAGTATTTAGGGTGGCAACCAGATTGTATGGGATCAAGGTAGAAGATAGTTGAGATAAATTGAGTTAAGCCATTATAGACTAGTAGTTCCAATAATTTGGAGGCAAAGGAAAGTAAGGAGAGCTTTTTTAGGATTGGTGTGATTGACATATGCTTGAATGTATCAGGAAAGAGGTGAGACTGGTTGAAGATATGTAAGGACAGGGATTAAAGAATCAGAGAGCAAAGACGTTGTGTAGGGGTAGGTTCTAGGGGACATGTTGTGAGGTTAGCAGAAGATTTCTGCCTCTTAAAAGAGATTTATTTCTAATGGCAGTGAACCCACAAATTCATTCATTGCTGTTGGGAGTTCAACACCTGGCCACCAGGAGGAAAGAGACCCCAGCCAAAGCATTAAGTATCCCTCCCACTTCCCCTACCTCCCCAGTAATTCTTTGCCTCGTCTACTAGGAGGTAGGCAGAGAAAGTGCTCTAAAAAAAAATTGGATTTAATGTTCCCTAATGGATTGTTTCCTGCAAGAAAGGACTGGGGTATGTTTTAGTAGCCATGTAATTCTCTTAGTAAGAGTGCTGGTGAAAGTTAGCCTCTGGATGTCACAGGGAAGCTTCCCATGCTTCCTTCCAGCTTATCACTGCTAGCACTCCTTCAGGCATCCGGTGTAGGTTTACACTGCTTTCCTTTGTCTCCCAGGACCCTGTCAGAGGAAGGATGGTGCTGTCAGAACTGGAGGTGCTGTGACTGCTCCACAACAGAGAACCTTGAAGGGTATGTCCCTTTTGTATTTACAGTTCCTGAGGACATTATCTCCTATAAGGGAGTATAGGAAAGGACTGGGACTTTATTTCATGGTGACCGGGTGGCTCTCATAAGGTTCTTTGGCATTACAGTGGTTCCATCTAGTGGAATATCTAAGCAGCAAGGTGAACAGACTTGGGGTAATTACTTCTAGCAGGGGATTAGCCGCAAGCGGCAGAATTTTCCCAGGTCTCGGCCACATGTTAGGAATAGGGGTACGTAAGTCTTTTTTTTACACATTTAGTTGACAATACTTATAAAAGGTTCTCGGCCTTATTAAGTTAATCTTGAGGGAGTCTGATTGCTAGAAGCGGTGTACTCGGTGCTTCTTCGCCCTTTTTTTCTGACACTGCAGGGGACGGGCCTCTTCAGGAGCATTTTGCCACATGGCTTTGCGCGCTCTCCCAGTTCAGTTTTTGGGGCCGATCGTGGTCAGAAGTCTGTCTTACTACTGGGGTTTTATCTGGTCAAATCGGTGGTGGTGAGTAACTCTGGTCACAGCACAGGGCAGATAGAGGTGCTGAAAACCGTTTTCGGGAGGGTTGCGCCACATTCGGCAGCTCGGTATGCTCTCTCATTTCAATTTTTTGGTCCGATCGCAGATAGAGCTGTTGAGAACTGTTTTTTTCCTTGTTGTTTTGTTATCTTGCACCTTTACCCAGAGCTATGGAGGACTCAGATTTAAATTTTTCCCTTGAGGATGTTAATCCTCCTATTATAAATTCTACTAAGTGTATGTTATGTTTTGAGGCTATACTTTGCCCACCTGCACAATTATGTTCAGTATTTCTGAGTTCAGTTTTACAGTCTTTCCTAAAGGGTCCAAGATTGGATCATTTAGGGGGCAGACTATCCCTTTTTTAAGACACTTGGTTTCAGGACATCCAGGACTCCTCGGTCCTGGATGTGATCTCCCAGGGGTACAGGATAGGTTTTTGATCTGGCCCTCCAGAGGCAGATTCATTCTATCAAGACTCTCGACACAACCAGAAAAGAGGGCAGCCTTTCTGAATTGCTTAGAAGATCTAGCATCCATGGGGAGTGATTGTGCCAGTTCCTTCCTCAGAAAGGGGACAAGAGTTTTATTCAAATCTATTTGTAGTTTCCAAAAAAAGAGGGGACATTTCACCCCATTCTAGATTTAAAGTGTCTGAACAAATTTCTGAGAGTGCCCTCCTTCAAGATGGAGACTATCAGATCCATCCTTCCGTTAGTCCAGGAGGGTCAGTTCATGACCACTATAGACTTGAAGGATGCATACCTACACGTTCCTATCCACAAAGATCATTATCAGTTCCTTCGGTTTGCCTTTATGGACAATCATCAGTTCATAGCTCTTCCTTTTGGACTAACCACTGCACGAAGGATCTTTATGAAGATACTAGGAGCTCTTTTGGTGGTGGCCAGAGTGCAAGGAATCGCTGCAGCGCCTTACCTGTCCGATAGTTCAAGCTCCATCTTTTCTTTTAGCAAGCTCTCGTGCACAGAAACACTTTTGTTTCTCCTTCGGACAGATGGTTGGAAGATAAATCTGGGCAAGAGCTTACTTGTTCCCAATACAAGGGTGTGCTTCCTAGGAACGATTATTTCCATAAACATCTTTTCCATCTAAAGGGGAGGAGAGTCCACGGCTTCATTCATTACTATTGGGAATTAAGAACCTGGCCACCAGGAGGAGGCAAAGGCACCCCAGCCAAAGACTTAAATACCTCTCCCACTCCCCTTAACCCCCAGTCATTCTTTGCCTTTCATCAGAGGAGGTGGCAGAGAGGTGCCGAAGATTCAGAGGTGTCTTATGGAGGGTATTACTCTTCGCAATGGGACAGGAGTTTTAAGTAGCCCTATAAGGCTTCTCAGTGAGGGCTTGGGTGAAAGTTAGAGTCCGGAGATACAGGGAGAGTTTCTTTTGCGAAACCATCCCGACTCATATTAACAGCTCCTACAGAAATCTGCGTTGACGAGTTTTGCAGACTGCTTTCTTCTCTCAAGTCCATGTCGGGAGCGCTGCTATGACCTATCACACTTGAAGGGCCGTGTTCCTGTTCCACAGCGTGGATTCTGGTAAGATCGTTTCATTTTATACACAGTGTTAATATAGAAGACAGGGCCACAATGTGGCACCTTTTATCTTTACAGAATCATGGGTTAATATTCCTGGTAGGGGGATTATTGAACGGGGGGGATTTATACATAATATTGTTTATTGTGTCATTGCTGCGCTGTGCAGGATGAGGCTCTGGCAATGTGTGGAACTATCAGGTTCTTTTCCGGGAGTTTTTGCACAGTCTTTTTTTGGCACGTTTTCTCCTTTAGGCAGGGGCGGTCCTGCGAGGCACCCGTGTGACCAGGTGGGGCTCTTCACTTCCGGTCTGATTTGCGATGGAGTAGACAAAGCGGCTTCTGTAGTCCGGTTCATAGGAGGTAGTGGGTGCACCGGCCATTGGCTGTTATAAAGGTGCCTGTTAGTTTCTCTTTTATTCTAATAAAAGCGCAAGCTATGGAGGATTCTGACGTGTTAGAGGGTACTGTGTTTATTGTGAGGTTCCGGTAGACCAGCCTGCCCAATTATGTTCCACATGCCTTGATAGGGTCGAGACATCTAAGACTAAAAGAATGTCTAGTACCACTGAGTCGTCCACCTCTGACGGTTCTGGTCCCGTGAGGTACATTCCTGAGTTGAGTCCCCTATTGCACATGTAGCACCCCGGGGTGCGACTGTTGCTCCTTCGGGAGAGCTATGTTGGCTGCCAGATTTTGCAGATCAACTGCAGATGGTGGTTCATAAAGTGATCCACGCCTTACCACGTTCTGCTAAGCGCAAGCAAGCGTAGGGACTTTCAGAGCGGCCCGACTCAGGACTTGTCTCCGTCGGATGCTCCTGCAGAGTGGTTCAATGACGAGGCCCACTCTAACGCTCCTTCTGGGTCGGAATCCGTGTCATCTAAAGCTCCGGCAGAGGAGCCTGGCTGTAGGTTTAAGATGGAGAATTTGTGCTTTTTGCTGAAGCAAGTGCTTGCTACTCTAGAGGTTCCAGAGCCAAAGCTTCTGGAGGAACCTTCTATCCCTAAGCTAGACAAGGTTTATGAGGACAGGGTGATACCCCAGACCTTCCTGGTTCCTATAAAGATGGCTAAGATTATCAAGAACGAATGGGCTAATAGGTTCTTCCTTTTCCCCTTCCTCGTCCTTTAAGAAACTTTTGCCCATTCCGGAGGCTCAATTGGAGCTGTGGGGGACCATTCCTAGGGTGGATGGGGCCATCTCCACGCTCGCTAACCAAACAACTATTCCCCTAGAGAATAGTTCATCGTTCAAAGAGCACATGGATAAAACGTTGGAGAACATGCTGAGAAAGATGTTTCATCACACAGGGTTTGTTTTTCAGCCGGCAGCAGCTGTTGCCACGGTTGCTGGAGCTGCGTCATATTGGTGTGATTCCCTGTGTGAAATGATTGAGGGTAAACCCTCTTTCGAAGAGGTGCAGGAAAAGATTAAGGCTTTGAGGGTAGCCAATTCTTTCATTTGCGACGCCAATATGCAAATTATTCGCCTGAATGCTAAGGTGTCAGGGTTTTCGGTTTTAGCGCGCAGGGCCTTGTGGCTAAAATCTTAGTCGGCGGATATGACCTCTAAATTGAGGTTGCTGTCTCTGCCTTTTTAAGGAAAGATTCTCTTCGGTCCAGGCCTGGACTCGATCATTTCCACAGTTACAGGAGGCAAGGGTGCCTTCCTACCCCAAGATAAGAAATCTAAACCGAAAGGACCTACTTTTCATCCCTTTCGTGCGGATAAGGCCCAGCGCCAACAGCCCGCTGCGAAAGTGGACCAGTCGAAGGGAACTTGGAAGCCTGCTCAGTCTTGGAACAAGTCCATAGAGAACAAGAAGCCTGCAGAGACCAAGTCGGCATGAAGGGGCGGCCCCCGACAGGTCTACGGGCAGAGTAGGGGTCAGTTTATCTCTATTCTCCGAAGCCTGGTTGCTGAATGTTCAGGACCCCTGGGTTCTGGAGGTTGTTTCCCATGGTTACAGGATAGGATTAAAGTCCTTCCCTCCCAGGGGCAGATTCCTTGTGTCAAACCTGTCATCGAGGCCGGAAAAGAAAGAGGCCTTTCTAGGATGTGAGAGGGATCTTTCCTCTCTAGGTGTTATAGCACCTGTACCCCTTGCAGAAATGGGTCTAGGATATTATTCAAATCTGTTCGTAGTTCCAAAAATGGAGGGCACGTTCTGCCCGATTTTGGATCTGAAATGTTTAAACAAGTTATTGTCCATTCCATCGTTCAAAATGGAAACAATCAGGTCCATTTTGCCCCTAGTTCAAGAGGGACAATTCATGACCACAATAGACTTGAAGGATGTATACCTTCATGTTCCAATTCACAGGGACCACTTCAAGTTCCTAAGATTTGCATTTCTGGACCAGCACTTCCAGTTTGTGGCCCTTCCTTTTGGTCTGGCGACGGCCCCGAGAGTTTTTACGAAGGTTCTTGGGGCCCTGCTTGCTGTAGCTAGATCTAGGAGCATTGCAGTGGTGCCCTATCTAGACAACATCCTGGTTCAGGCGCCGTCCTTCAGTCAGACAGTGGACTATTCAAGGTCTCTTCTCCTGTTACTTCAATCTCATGGTTGGAAGATAAACTCCGGAAAGAGCTCCCTGGTAGCCAGCACCAGGGTGGAGTTTCTGGGCACGATCATAAACTCGGTGCCCATGAAGATTTTTCTCACGGATCAGAGACGCAGGAAGCTTGTGTCCTCTTGTCTGGCCCTTCGATCCTCAGAGAGGCCCTCGGTGGCCCAATGTATAGAGGTGATCGGGCTCATGGTCTCCAGCATAGACTTCATTACATTTGCCAGGTTTCTTCAGTTATGCATGTTGAGGCAGTGGAACGGCGATCATTCAGATCTCTCACAGCTTATATCCATGGATGTACGGGTTTGGACCTCCTTCTCTTGGTGGATCCGCCTGGAACAACTGTCCATGGGGACATCCTTCTTGAGACCGTCCTGGGAGATTGTGACCACGGATGTGAGTCTGGCGGGATGGGGAGCTGTTTGGGGTGCCAGAATGGCACAGGGAAAATGGTCTCGGCTGGAGTCCCTTTTACCGATAAAAATCCTGGAATTTCGAGTGATCTACAATGCTCTGAAGGCGTGGCCTCGTCTGGGGGCGTTCAACTTCATAAAGTTTCAGATGGACATTACCTCGATGGCTTACATTAACCATGAGGGGGGTATGAGGAGTTACCTCGCAATGAGGGAGGTGTCTCAGATAATGGAATGGGCGTAGGCACACAACTGCTCGCTTTTGGCGATCCACATCCCAGGGGTGGACAACTGGGAAGCGGACTTTCTCAGCAGGCAAACATTCCATCCGGGGGAATGGTCTCTTCACCCTGAGGTGTTTGTGGACATTTTTCTCAGATGGGGGACGCTGTAGATAGATCTCATGGCATCCAGACTCAATTGCAAACTTCCCCGTTACAGGTCGAGGTCGAGGGACCCCCAGGCAGAACTAATAGATGCATTAGCGGTGCCTTGGGGGTTTGATCTAGCGTATTTCCTCCCTCACCACTTCTACCTCGTATAGTGGCACGCATAAAGCAGGAGAGAGCGCCGACCATTCTGATTGCTCCTTCGTGGCCACAGAGGACGTGGTTTGCGGATCTGGTGGGGATGTCATCCTCTCCGCCGTGGAGGTTACCCTGTCACAGGGATCTGCTGGAACAGGGTCCTTTCCAACATCAGAATCTTGATTCTCTGAGACTGACTGCGTGGAGATTGAACGCTTAGTCCTAGCCAAGAGAGGTTTTTCTGAGAGTGTGATTGACACTCAAGTTCAGGCAAGGAAGCCAGTCACTTGGCACATTTACCATAAGGTGTGGAGGACTTACTTGACCTAGTGTGAGAGACATGGATACCCTTGGCAAAAGGTGAGGGTTTCCAGAATTCTGTCTTTCAAAAAGGTTTAGAGAAGAGACTGTGTTTTGTTACATAGGAGACTCTCTGAGCTCCCTGACATTCAATCCTTTGTTCAGGCTTTCTCCTGAATCAGGCCTGTCTTTAAGCAGTCTGCTCCCCCATGGAGCTTGAACTTGGTCCTTAGGGTTTTGCAAAGGGTCCTGTTTGAGCCTATGCATTCCCTTGACATTAAGGTTCTTTCCTGGAAGGTTCTTTTCCTAGAAGTGTTTGTCAACACAGGGGTTGAAGAAAAAAGAATGCATTTAGATAGCACTTAACTCTACCTACAATGTGGTAAATGTAACATCCGTGTCTGGAAATGTGCTGAGGTGATGTGTTTAAAATATAACCTTTATTGGTTTAAGTTAAAATTCAGAGAACACACAAACAACACACAATTAAAATTACAAAAGAATTTAAACGGTTCGAACTATATATTCTCCAATGGATATGACTAAAGGGTTAATGGGAAGTGTCACAATCAGATAAGTGGAGTGACACTAGCAATGGTGTGATCTTACCCTAGTGATAAACCAAGGTCTCACTGTTATATCGTGCTTGAATAAAGATCACGTAATATAACTTTGTGTTGCCTTGTAAAATAAGAACAAGGGAAAAAGTACTGTGATCTTGAAACAAGGAAATATTGCACCTGTTATATTAGGGATAAGTAAGCTAGTGATAAACCACGGTCTCACTGATGTATACTATTGGAGTAAGAATCACGTAATATAATTTTATGTAGCCTTGTAGATTAGGAACAAAGGAAAATATACTGGATATGTGTCTGGACTAGTAATTTCAAGTAATCAATGTTCAATTATCTCAGTCACTTGTCAGTGGCTCATTTTAGAGAAGGTTTCGTGCCTCACACTTCTGTTTCATCATGGATTTGTATGTAAAATTGGACTAGAAATTCAAATGTGTCAAACAATAGTATAATAGATTTTTTATCTAAGTAGACTCAAAGATTGATAGATATATTTATAATGTCCACACATTCTATAACAATAGGAATCTTGTTGTCTTAGTATTGGATACAGGTATTAATATGTATTTTGTTGAATATACAATTGTGAGTTTACTAGATATCAAGAGAGACGATTATTGGATGGATAGAAATATTTGGTCACTAGTCAGTGGCTCATTTGAAAAAAGTCTCACATCTTATATTTATATTGCATAATTTATTTCTATATACAGGTATTAATATGTATTTTGTTGAATATACAATTGTGAGTTTACTAGATATCAAGAGAGACGATTATTGGATGGATAGAAATATTTGGTCACTAGTCAGTGGCTCATTTGAAAAAAGTCTCACATCTTATATTTATATTGCATAATTTATTTCTATATCAGTAGAATATGAGTGGAGATTCCAATGTATCTTCAACTGATATAATGAGCTTTATGTGGGATATGCTCAAAGATTTACTAATATGTTAGTGATATCCAAACATTAATCTACAATCAGCAATGCATGATGAGCTTTTGTGATTTAAATGTTAGATACACAACATAATTTTTTATTTTATTGGTCACATAAGTTGTGAATTCACTGGATATCAGAGAAGACAATGTACTGATAGGTAGACAGTGTTGTGTGGGGGTATTCAAATCTACTTCAAAATAAAATAATATCAACTAAATGTTTTTGGTCAGTTATTCTGATTCAGATAGCTTTCATAGTTATATCTGGTATAGTAACAGACGTGATGGTTTTATATTGAGAGTATCCCTCAATAAAATTATGTTGTAAGATTATTGTTTATAATATATTTAGACAAGTAACTGAGCTCTTGAATCTGGTGAACGTCTCAATTAGATTAAAGTTAGAGATTCATAGGTGCCAGATTATATATCCATATTGTATCACAAGTATTTTGAAATTGCAAGGGTACTTGCTAGACTCTGTTAGACATATTTCATTCACACTCCAATATATTCTTTGTTACTATGTTGCAGTCGATTTGTAGACTGCACAGATCACTGATGGTAAATTACTAAAGTAGTTGCTACAATCAGTTAGACAACATGAAGTATATTTAAGTTATTTTGTTGCTGCTGTTGTACGGACTGCCCAGGTTACTTTGGGTTAATATTAATTAGAGCGGTAAATTGTGAATAACGTAGGCATGCTACAAGATTACATTAATATACAATACCAGCTTCAATGGATATTTGCTGTCTACTATATTATGTTGGATTACTAGTACAACTTTAAATAGTCGCTGTTAATGCGGCTTTGTTGCTTGAAAGTATACACACACATGCACTACGGTTTGTTTCCCATTCACCCCGGTATTGATCAATATATTTCTATGTTGGAACCTAATAGTTTTGGTTCACTAAGTTTGGAGAATTATATAGTTCGGTAAAATCTTAGTTTAGCGTTCTAAATGATTTTCTCAGCCATATTTCATTATTTTCCTACAAAAATTGGCGTGGGGGTTCAGATGAGGGCTACCAACAATGCTGCAATGTTTGTGTCTCCAGAAACAAAAAGGGGAGCCCTATTTTGGGGTGTAAAGTCCCTGTTTTCCCCATAGACTTTCCACAGCCAGCCAGCTCTGCTCACCTACATGGATACATTGTATCAAACCCTCAGCCTACAGGTTTTTATACATTTGTAACTGTTTACTGTACACAGACACTTAAAGCAGCCCTGTCAGTAACAACTGTACAAACTGCTGAGGAAATAATGTTCACACAGCCTTAAAGGGCAGGATAGCACCTGGTCACACAGTCTTAAAGGGACAGACAAAAAAAACACACAGCCTTGAAAGGGTCAACTAGCACAACACGCACACAGTCTTAAAGGGACAGACAAAAAAACAACAACACAGCCTTGAAAGGGTCAACTAGCACCACACACACACAGTCTTAAAGGGACAGATCACTGTAATGTGGTCGCAGTGCAACCTTAAAGGGTAGCTCGACATCTGCGCACACAGCCTTAAAGGGACAGATAACCGTAACGTGCACGCAGCGCAGCCTTAAAGGGCAGCTCAACACCTGCGCACACAGCTTTAAAAGGACAGATCACCGTAATGTGCCCGCAGCGCAACCTTAAAGGGCAGCTCAACACCTGCGCACAGAGCCTTAAAGGGACAGATCTCCGTAATGTGGATTCAGCGCAACCTTAAAGGGCACCTCGATACCTGCGCACACAGCCTTAAAGGGACAGATCACTAATGTGCACGCAGCGCAACCTTAAAGGGCAGCTCGACACCTGCGCACAGAGCCTTAAAGGGACAGATCACTAATGTGCACGCAGCGCAACCTTAAAGGGCAGCTCGACACCTGCGCACAGAGCCTTAAAGGGACAGATCACCATAATGTACACGCGCAACATTAAAGGGCAGCTAGACACCTGCGCACAGAGCCTTAAAGGGACAGATCTCCGTAATGTGGATTCAGCGCAACCTTAAAGGGCACCTCGATACCTGCGCACACAGCCTTAAAGGGACAGATCACTAATGTGCACGCAGCGCAACCTTAAAGGGCAGCTCGACACCTGCGCACAGAGCCTTAAAGGGACAGATCGCCATAATGTACACGCGCAACCTTAAAGGGCAGCTAGACACCTGCGCACAGAGCCTTAAAGGGACAGATCTCCGTAATGTGGATTCAGCGCAACCTTAAAGGGCACCTCGATACCTGCGCACACAGCCTTAAAGGGACAGATCACTGTAATGTGCACGCAGCGCAACCTTAAAGGGCAGCTCGACACCTGCGCACAGAGCCTTAAAGGGACAGATCACCGTAATGTGCACGCAGCGCAACCTTAAAGGGCAGCTGGACATCTGCGCACAGAGCCTTAAAAGGACAGATCACCATAATGTACACACAGCGCAACCTTAAAGGGCAGCTAGACACCTGCGCACAGAGCCTTAAAGGGACAGATCACCATAATGTGGATACAGTGCAACCTTAAAGGGCAGCTCGACACCTGCGCACAGAGCCTTAAAGGGACAGATCACTAATGTGCACGCAGCGCAACCTTAAAGGGCAGCTCGACACCTGCTCACAGAGCCTTAAAGGGACAGATCACCGTAATGTGCACGCAGCGCAACCTTAAAGAGCAGCTCAACACCTGCGCACAGTCTTAAAGGGGCAGGCACACACAACCTTTTAGTGAGTTTACACGCACAGTTTTAAAGGGAGCGATAGTGTGCATCCCCATGTGATGCACGCAGCCTTAAAGGGACGCTCTGTCTTAACGGGACAGTGGCACGTGCACACACACAAACACACAGAGCACTCTCAGACTTTAAAAGGACAACTTGCACAACACACATGCAGCCTAAAAGGGACAGATCACCATAATATTCAAGCAGCGCAACCTTAAAGGGCAGCTCGGCACCTGCGGACACAGTCTTTAAGGTACAGGCACACACAACCTTTAGTGGTTACACGCAGACCGTTTTAAAGAGAGCGATAGTATGCATCCACACGCAAAGCACTGCGCCTTAAAGGGACACTCTGTCTTAAAGGGACAGGGGCACGGGCACAGCCTTTAAAGGGTCAATTAGCACCACACGCACAGTCTTATCACAGTAATGTTCGTGCAGCGCAACCTTAAAGGGCAGCTTGACACCTGCGAAACAGAGCACTAAAGGGACAGATCACCGAAATGTATACGCAGTGCAACCTTAAAGGGCAGCTCGACACCTCTGCACAGAGCCTTAAAGGGACAGATCACCATAATGTGGACACAGTGCAACCTTAAAGGGCAGCTCGACACCTGCGCACAGAGCCTTAAAGGGACAGATCATTAATGTGCACGCAGCGCAACCTTAAAGGGCAGCTCGACACCTGCTCACAGAGCCTTAAAGGGACAGATCACCGTAATGTGCACGCAGCGCAACCTTAAAGGACAGCTCGACACCTGCGCACAGAGCCTTAAAGGGAAAGATCACTGCAATGTGCATGCAGCGCAACCTTAAAGGGCAGCTCGGCACCTGCTCACAGTCTTAAAGGGGCAGGCACACACAACCTTTTAGTGAGTTTACACGCACAGTTTTAAAGGGAGCGATAGTATGCATCCCCATGTGATGCACGCAGCCTTAAAGGGACGCTCTGTCTTAACGGGACAGTGGCACATGCACGCACACAAACATACAGAGCACTCTCAGCCTTTAAAAGGACAACTTGCACAACATGCATGCAGCCTAAAAGGGACAGATCATGGTAATATTCACGCAGCGCAACCTTAAAGGGCAGCTCGGCACCTGCGCACACAGTCTTTACGGTACAGGCACACACAACCTTTAGTGGTTAAACGCAGACAGTTTTAAAGAGAGTGATAGTATGCATCCACACGCAAAGCACAGCGCCTTAAAGGGACACTCTGTCTTAAAGGGACAGGTGCACGTGCACAGCCTTTAAAAGGACAACTTGCACCATAACCACACAGTGTTAACGGAACAGCTCATACCATGCACACCTAGCGCAGCCTTAAAGGGCAGCTCACCGCCTGCTCACACAGTCTTAAAGGGGCAGGCACACACAACCTTTAGTGGGTAAAGTCACACCACACGCCGCACACAGTCTTAAAGAGAGCGATAACAGTATACATCCACACGCAACTCACACAGCCTTAAAGGGGCACCCAGTATTAAAGTGACAGACACAAACGCAGACTTTAAAGGAGGAGCTCACACCACACACACACAGTTTTAATGGTACAGGTGCCACAATGTTCACACACACAGCTTTAAAAGGACAGCTCATGGCATTCACGCACAGCCTTAAATGCTTTAAATGAATGGTTTATGGTACACACAGACTTTGGGGCCAAATTATCAAGTTCCGAATGGAGCTTGATGCCCCCTGTTTCCGTGCAAGCCTTCAGGCTCACCAGAAATGGCAGTTATGAAGCAGCGGTCTAAAGACCGCTGCTCCATAACTGATCTGCTGCCTCTGAGGCTGCGGTCTTCAATACGCCCGATCCTATACGATCAGGCTGATTGACACCCCCTGCTAGTGGCCGATTGGCCGTGAATCTGCAGGGGGTGCCATTGCACAAGCAGTTAACAAAATTGCTTGTGCAATGATAAATGCAGGCAGCGTATGCTGTCAGCATTTATCGATGTGCGGCGGACATGATACGCTACATTGTATCATGTCCGTCCGCACTTTAGTAAATCGGCCCCTTAGAGATGGCTCAAGGCAATCGTAAAAAGAGTTATAGAGATTTTATGGCATCCACACAAAGCCATGAGCTGTGCTTTTAGTCTGCGAGTGTGTGTGTTTTTTTGTTGTTGAGCTAACAGTTTGAACGGTTCCCCAATCAGCCCTCTAGTCATAAAGCACCTTTGTTTTAGAGAGATGATTGGAAAATATTTCAAACTGTTAGTTCAATAAAAATATTACTTTTCAAGTTTGTGGCCAGGGCAGGGTATTTGAATTTCAGCGCTACATTAAAAAGTAAGTTATAGCGCATCTTCATAACAACTGAAGAGTTAAACTCCTAAAATATCTATAACATTCCAGATTTGTTTAGACAAAGGGGAAAAGTTTACTATCACTTTAAGGACTGTGTGCATTGTGTGAGGGTGTCCGTGCCGTTAAAGGGACAGTTCACCCAAAAACTTTCTCCCCTTTAAATTATTCCCAATTATCCTTTTTACCTGCTAGAGTGTATTAAATTGGTTGCAAGTAGCTCCTTTACTCATATTTCATCATTTGAAATAGCTGATTTAGCTTGTGGTTTCCCAACCTATACTGAAAGTTTTGATACTGGCGTATACGCTATTGACAAGCCTAAGTAAATACAGCCCACAGAAGAGATTACATTCTCAGTGGGGGGCATGATAGTTAAGTAATAAAATTATAATTTTCCATTGTTCTCTCTAAGTATTGAGCTTTGGTGTTCCAGACAAATATAATATAAGGAAGCAAGAGTGTGTACATAAAAAAGTGATAACATAATGAGATCTGATATTACCTGAAGCTCAACCCATTGTAATAGGCTGTGGTTTCAAAGCACAAAACCAGCTACTTCAGATACACAAATAAACCCAAAAATGCAATTTCTCAAATATTTTATACTCTGCAGTTGGTATAACAAGTCATTTAAAATACATTTATGGAAAAACAATTTTACAGTGTACTGTCCCTTTAAGACTGTATAAGCGTAATGTGATCTGTGCTGTTAAGGCTGTGTGTGCTGTGTTTGTGCACCTGTACCATTAAAACTGTGTGTGTGTGGTGTGTGCTCCCCCTTTAAAGTCTGCGTTTGTCTGTCACTTTAATACTGGGTGCCCCTTTAAGGCTGTGTGCATTTGGGTGTGCTTAAAAGCCTGTGTGCCTGCCCGTTAAAGACTGAGCATTGTGTGAGATGTTCCTTTAAGGCTGTGTGCGTTGTGTGTGGACTGTGGATGTATACTGTTAACGCTCCCTTTAAGACTGTGTGCGTGTGGTGTGACTTTACCCACTAAAAGTTGTGTGTGCCTGCCCTTTTAAGACTGTGTGAGCAGGCGGTGAGCTGCCCTTTAAGGTTGCGCTAGGTGTGCATGGTGTGAGCTGTTCCGTTAACACTGTGTGGTTATGGTGCAAGTTGTCCTTTTAAAGGCTGTGCACGTGCCCCTGTCCCTTTAAGACAGAGTGTCCCTTTAAGGCGCTGTGCTTTGCGTGTGGATGCATACTATCGCTCTCTTTAAAACTGTCTGCGTTTAACGACTAAAGGTTGTGTGTGCCTGTACCGCTGCGTCAATATTATGGTGATCTGTCCCTTTTAGGCTGTATGCGTGTGGTGCAAGTTGTCCTTTTAAAGGCTGAGAGTGCTCTGTGTGTTTGTGTGCGTGCATGTGCCACTGTCCCATTAAGACAGCGCATCCCTTTAAGGCTGCGTGCATCACATGGGGATGCATACTATCGCTCCCTTTAAGACTGTGCGTGTAAACTCACTAAAAGGTTGTGTGTGCCTGCCCCTTTAAGACTGTGAGCAGGTGCCGAGCTGCCCTTTAAGGTTACGCTGCGTGCACATTGCGGTGATCTGTCCCTTTAAGACTCTGTGCGCAGGTGTCGAGCTGCCCTTTAAGGTTGCGCTGGGTGCACATTGCGGTAATCTGTCCCTTTAAGGCTCTTTGCGCAGGTGTCAAGCTGCCCTTTAAGGTTGCGCTGCATGAACATTACTGCGATCTGTCCCTTTAAGACTGTGTGTGTGTGGTGCTAGTTGACCCTTTCAAGGCTGTGTTGTTGTTTTTTTGTCTGTCCCTTTAAGACTGTGTGCGTGTTGTGCTAGTTGACCCTTTCAAGGCTGTGTGTTTTTTTTGTCTGTCCCTTTAAGACTGTGTGACCAGGTGCTATCCTGCCCTTTAAGGCTGTGTGAACATTATTTCCTCAGCAGTTTGTACAGTTGTTACTGACAGGGCTGCTTTAAGTGTCTGTGTACAGTAAACAGTTACAAATGTATAAAAACCTGTAGGCTGAGTGTTTGATACAATGTATCCATGTAGGTGAGCAGAGCTGGCTGGCTGTGGAAAGTCTATGGGGAAAACAGGGACTTTACACCCCAAAATAGGGCTCCCCTTTTTGTTTCTGGAGACACAAACATTGCAGCATTGTTGGTAGCCCTCATCTGAACCCCCACGCCAATTTTTGTAGGAAAATAATTAAATATGGCTGAGAAAATCATTTAGAACGCTAAACTAAGATTTTACCTATAGTTCTAATGTTCATAATATCAATAACATGTTTTTTAAATTAAGAGGTTTAAATTCTATTGTGTGTTAAAATTAACTGAGGGTTGAAAGGAGTTCTTTTCCTGTTGGCCATTGCATCGGCTCGCAGAGTATCTGAACTGGCGGCCTTGCAACATGGGCCACCTTATCTGACTTTTCATTCGGATAAGGCTGTTCTTCGCACCGGCTTGGGATTTCTTCCCAAGGTGGTGTCCAATCGTCACATCAATCAGGAAATAGTTGTTCCTTCTCTGTGCCCTAACCTTTCTTCTTCGAAGAAGCGGTTACTTCATAATCTAGATGTGGTCCGCGCCCTGAAGTTCTATTTTCAGGCTACAAAGGACTTCCGACAATCTACATCTCTTTTTGTCGTGTATTCAGGGCAGCGCAGGGGTCAGAAGGCTTCTGCTACTTCTTTGTCTTTTTGGCTGAGGAGCTTGATCCGTTTGACTTACGAGACAGCGGGACATAAGCCTCCTCAGAGGATCACGGCTCATTCCACTAGAGCGGTGGCTTCATCTTGGGCCTTCAAGAATGAGGCCTCTATGGAGCAGATTTGTAAGGTGGCTACTTGGTCTTAATTACATACTTTTACAAAGTTTTACAAATTTGACATTTCTGCTTCTGCGGAAGCGGCTTTCGGGAGAAAGGTTCTACAGGCTGTGTCAGATTAGGGTCAGCCTTTTACCCTCCCGGTTTCATTCAGTGTCCTCTAGAGCTTGGGTATATGTTCCCAATATTAATGAATTAAGCCGTGGACTTTCCTCCCCTTTAGATGGAAAACATAAATTATGCTTACCTGATAATTTAATTTCCATCATGGAGAAGAGAGTCCACGGCTCACACCCGTATCTCCGGTGGCCGGAACTAAATTTAATTTTTCTTCTGGCACCATTTATACCCTGATATTTCTCTTACTGTTCCTTGTTCCCTTGGCAGAATGACTGGAGGATGAGGAGAGTTGGAGAGGTAGTTAAGCCTTTGGCTTTGGTGTCTTTGCCTCCTCCTAGTGGCCAGGTTCTTAATTCCCAATAGTAATGAATGAAGCCGTGGACTCTCCTCCCCACGATGGAAATGAAATTATCAGGAAAGCATAATTTATGTGTTTGGCGGATCTACGTCGAGCCAAGCTCCTATCTGCCTGCCGTTGATTACAATCTGCTGGACAACCCTCGGTGTCTCAATGTAAGGAGGTGGTGGGCCTCATGGTAGCAGCCATATATTTTATTCCTTTTGTATGCTTCCATCGGAGACCTCTACAACTATGTATGCTTAGTCAGCGGAATGGCGATCATACCGACCTGTCTCAACTGATCAGTCTGGATCAAGCAATGATATATTCTCTTTTCTGGTGGCTCTCTCAGAATCATCTGTTTCATGGCATGTGCTTTCTGAGACCGTCTTAGAAAATTTCGACTACAGACGCCAGTCTGCTAGGTTGGGGACATGTGGGGGGGGGACCCTGCCCATCGACATTCTGGAATTGAGGGCTAGCTTCAATGCTCTGGTGGAGTGGCCTCAACTTCGTTCTGTCTGCTTTATCAGATTCCATTCGGACAACATTGCCTCAGTGGCCTATATCAGTCATCAAGTGGGAACGAGGAGTTCTCTGGCTATGAGATAAGTCTTTTGCATCCTTCAATGGGCGGAATCTTACAACTGCTACATCTCGGCCACCATATCCCAGGGGTGGACAATTGGGAGTCGGACTTCCTGAGCAGACAAACTTTTCACCCCAGAGTGGTCTCTCCATCAGGAAGTATTCTCTGAGATAACATTCAGATCAGGGGTCCCTTAAAGATCTAATGGCTTCTCTCCTCAATACCAAATTACCCAGATATGGGTCAAGAAGGAGGGATCCTTAAGCAGCTTTGGTGGATGCGTTAGCGGTTCTATATGGAACTTTAGTCTTATTTACCTATTTTTTCCAATTGCTCTCCCTCCTCGTGTGATCACACTTATCAAACAAAAGCGTGCCTCTGTGATTCTCATTGCTCTGGAGTGGCCATGCAGGACTTGGTTTGCAGACCTCGTGAAGATGTCATCTGCTCCTCCTTGGAGGTTACCTTATCAGGGTCCTTTTCTTTACCAAAATCTAGATTCTCTGAGGCTGACTGTATGTAGATTCATTGTTCAGGCGCTTGCTAGAATTAGGCCTGTGTTTAAACCTGTTGCTCCCCCTTGGAGCCTTAATCTTGTTCTTTGTGTTCTTCAACAGGATCCGATTGAGCCTATGCATTCTGTTGACATTAAACTTATGTCCTGGAAAGTTTTGTTTTTGTTGGCTATCTCAGTGTTATCCTCCTTATCTTTTTTCTCATGCGGATAAGGCGGTTTTACATACCAAGTTTTTACCTAAGTTTGTCTCTTCGCGCAATATTAACCAGGAGATTGTAGTGCCTTCTTTTTGTCCTAATCCTTCTTCCCAGAAGGAGCGTTTGTTACACAATTTAGATGTAATTCAAGCGTTAAAGTTCTATCTTCATGCTACCACGGACGTTCGACAATCCTATTGAATGCTCATCTTGTATGCTGGAAAGCGCAGAGGTCAGAAGGCCACTGCGTCTACCCTTTGTGTTTGGTTGAGAATTAATATTCTTATTGCATAGGTGGAGGCAAGACAGCAGCCTTCTGCAAACATTACGGCTCATTCTACCTGTGCAGTTTCTTTGTCTTGGGCCTTTAAGAACGAAGCTACTATGGAACAGATCTGTAAGGCGGCCCTTGGTCTTCTTTACATACTTTTCTCTTGTTAAGTGTATCCAGTCCACGGATCATCCATTACTTTTGATATTCTTCTTCCCAAAAGGAAGTTGCAAGAGGATCACCCACAGCAGAGCTGCTATATAGCTCCTCCCCTCACTGCCATATCCAGTCATTCTCTTGCAACTCTCAACTAAGATGGAGGTCGTAAGAGGACTGTGGTGTTTTAGACTTAGTTTATTTCTTCAATCAAAAGTTTGTTATTTTTAAATGGTACCGGAGTGTACTGTTTATCTCAGGCAGTATTTGGAAGAAGAATCTGCCTGCGTTTTCTATGATCTTAGCAGAAGTAACTAAGATCCTTTGCTGTTCTCACATATTCTGAGGAGTGAGGTAACTTCAGAGGGGGAATAGCGTGCAGGTTTTCCTGCAATAAGGTATGTGCAGTTAAAATATTTTTCTAGGGATGGAATTTGCTAGAAAATGCTGCTGATACCGAAGTAATGTAAGTAAAGCCTTAAATGCAGTGATAGCGACTGGTATCAGGCTTATTAATAGAGATACATACTCTTATAAAAGTGTATTTTAAAACGTTTGCTGGCATGTTTAATCGTTTTTTATATATGTTTGGTGATAAAACTTATTGGGGCCTAGTTTTTTCCACATGGCTGGCTTGATTTTTGCCTAGAAACAGTTTCCTGAAGCTTTCCACTGTTGCAATATGAGTGGGAAGGGCCTATTTTAGTGCTTTTCTGTGCAGCTAAAAATACTGACAGAGACATTCAGCTTCCCTCTGCATGATACAGGACATCTCTGAAGGGCTCAAAAGGCTTCAAAGTTGTGTTTGAGGAGGGTAACAATCACAGTAGACTGTGGCAGTTGTTGTGACTGTGTTTAAAAAACAAACAAAAAAACAACAAAAAAACAAAAACGTTTTTGTCATTTATTATTCTGTTTTTGTTATTAAGGGGTTAATCATCCATTTGCAAGTGGGTGCAATGCTCTGCTGACTTGTTACATACACTGTAAAAATTTCGTTAGTGTAACTGCCTTTTTTCACTGTTATTTCAAATTTGGACAAAATTTGTGTTTCTTAAAGGCGCAGTAACGTTTTTTATATTGCTTGTAAACTTGTTTTAAGTGTTTTCCAAGCTTGCTAGTCTCATTGCTAGTCTGTTTAAACATGTCTGATACAGAGGAACCTACTTGTTCATTATGTTTGAAAGCCATGGTGGAGCCCCATAGGAGAATGTGTACTAAATGTATTGATTTCACCTTAAACAGTAAAGATCAGTCTTTATCTATAAAAGAATTATCACCAGAGGGTTCTGTCGAGGGGGAAGTTATGCCGACTAGCTCTCCCCACGTGTCAGACCCTTCGCCTCCCGCTCAGGGGACGCACGCTAATATGGCGCCAATTACATCAGGGACGCACATAGCGATTACCTTGCAGGACATGGCTGCAATCATGAATAATACCCTGTCAGAGGTATTATCTAGATTGCCTGAATTAAGAGGCAAGCGCGATAGCTCTGGGGTTAGGAGAGATACAGAGCGCGCAAATGCTGTAAGAGCCATGTCTGATACTGCGTCACAGTATGCAGAACATGAGGACGGAGAGCTTCATTCTGTGGGTGACATCTCTGACTCGGGGAAACCTGATTCAGAGATTTCTAATTTTAAATTTAAGCTTGAGAACCTCCGTGTATTGCTTGGGGAGGTATTAGCTGCTCTGAATGACTGTAACACAGTTGCAATTCCAGAAAAATTGTGTAGGCTGGATAGATACTATGCGGTGCCGGTGTGTACTGACGTTTTTCCTATACCTAAAAGGCTTACAGAAATTATTAGCAAGGAGTGGGATAGACCCAGTGTGCCCTTTTCCCCACCTCCTATATTTAGAAAGATGTTTCCAATAGACGCCATTACACGGCGTCTAAGTGGAGGGAGCAGTTTCTACTTTAGCAAAGCGTACCACTATCCCGGTTGAGGACAGTTGTGCTTTTTCAGATCCAATGGATAAAAAATTGGAGGGTTACCTTAAGAAAATGTTTATTCAACAAGGTTTTATTTTGCAGCCCCTTGCATGGATTGCGCCTGTCAGTGCTGCGGCGGCATTCTGGTTTGAGGCCCTGGAAGAGGCCATCCATACAGCTCCATTGGAGGAAATTATTGACAAGCTTAGAACGCTTAAGCTAGCTAACTCATTTGTTTCTGATGCCATTGTTCATTTGACTAAACTAACGGCTAAGAATTCCGGATTCGCCATCCAGGTGCGTAGGGCGCTATGGCTTAAATCCTGGTCAGCTGACGTGACTTCAAAGTCTAAGTTACTCAACATTCCTTTCAAGGGGCAGACCTTATTCGGGCCTGGCTTGAAGGAAATTATTGCTGACATTACTGGCGGCAAGGGTCATACCCTTCCTCAGGACAGGGCCAAATCAAAGGCCAAACAGTCTAATTTTCGTGCCTTTCGAAATTTCAAGGCAGGAGTAGCATCAACTTCCTCCGCTTCAAAACAAGAGGGAACTGTTGCTCATTCCAGACAGGCCTGGAAACCTAACCAGTCCTGGAACAAGGGCAAGCAGGCCAGAAAACCTGCTGCTGCCCCCAAGACAGCATGAAGGAACGGCCCCCTATCCGGAAACGGATCTAGTGGGGGGCATACTTCAAAGCTTCTCCTCCACAAGGGAGATTTCATGTTTCAAAGTTATCAGCAAACCAGATAAAGAAAGAGGCATTCCTAAGCTGTGTGCAAGACCTCCTAGTAATGGGAGTGATCCATCCAGTTCCGCGGACGGAACAGGGACAGGGGTTTTATTCAAATCTGTTTGTGGTTCCCAAGAAAGAGGGAACCTTCAGACCAATCTTGGATCTAAAGATCTTAAACAAATTCCTCAGAGTTCCATCATTCAAAATGGAAACTATTCGGACCATCCTACCCATGATCCAAGAGGGTCAGTACATGACCACAGTGGACTTAAAGGATGCCTACCTTCACATACCGATTCACAAAGATCATCATCGGTTCCTAAGGTTTGCCTTTCTAGACAGGCATTACCAATTTGTAGCTCTTCCCTTCGGGTTGGCCACAGCCCCGAGAATCTTTACAAAGGTTCTGGGCTCACTTCTGGCGGTTCTAAGACCGCGAGGCATAGCAGTGGCTCCGTACCTAGACGACATCCTGATACAGGCGTCAAGCTTTCAAATTGCCAAGTCTCATACAGAGATAGTTCTGGCATTTCTGAGGTCGCATGGGTGGAAAGTGAACGTGGAAAAGAGTTCTCTATCCCCACTCACAAGAGTCATCTTCCTAGGGACTCTTATAGATTCTGTAGAGATGAAAATTTACCTGACGGAGTCCAGGTTATCAAAACTTCTAAATGCTTGCCGTGTCCTTCATTCCATTTCACGTCCGTCAGTGGCTCAGTGCATGGAAGTAATCGGCTTAATGGTAGCGGCAATGGACATAGTGCCATTTGCGCGCCTGCATCTCAGACTGCTGCAATTATGCATGCTAAGTCAGTGGAATGGGGATTACTTAGATTTGTCCCCTCTACTAAATCTGGATCAAGAGACCAGAGATTCTCTTCTCTGGTGGCTATCTCGGGTCCATCTGTCCATGGGTATGACCTTTCGCAGGCCAGATTGGACGATTGTAACAACAGATGCCAGCCTTCTAGGTTGGGGCGCAGTCTGGAACTCCCTGAAGGCTCAGGGATCGTGGACTCAGGAGGAGAAACTCCTCCCAATAAATATTCTTTAGTTAAGAGCAATATTCAATGCTCTTCTAGCTTGGCCTCAGTTAGCAACCCTGAGGTTCATCAGATTTCAGTCGGACAACATCACGACTGTGGCTTACATCAACCATCAAGGGGGAACCAGGAGTTCCCTAGCGATGTTAGAAGTCTCAAAGATAATTCGCTGGGCAGAGTCTCACTCTTGCCATCTGTCAGCGATCCACATCCCAGGCGTAGAGAACTGGGAGGAGGATTTTCTAAGTCGTCAGACTTTTCATCCGGGGGAGTGGGAACTCCATCCGGAGGTGTTTGCTCAACTGATCCATCGTTGGGGCAAACCAGAACTAAATCTCATGGCGTCTCGCCAGAACGCCAAGCTTCCTTGTTACGGATCCAGGTCCAGGGACCCGGGAGCGACGCTGATAGATGCTCTAGCAGCTCCTTGGTTCTTCAACCTGGCTTATGTGTTTCCACCATTTCCTCTGCTCCCTCGACTGATTGCCAAAATCAAGCAGGAGAGAGCATCAGTGATTCTGATAGCGCCTGCGTGGCCACGCAGGACCTGGTATGCAGACCTAGTGGACATGTCATCCTTTCCACCATGGACTCTGCCTCTGAGGCAGGACCTTCTAATACAAGGTCCTTTCAATCATCCAAATCTAATTTCTCTGAGACTGACTGCATGGAGATTGAACGCTTCATCCTATCAAGGCGTGGCTTCTCCGAGTCAGTCATTGATACCTTAATACAGGCACGAAAGCCTGTCACCAGGAAAATCTACCATAAGATATGGCGTAAATATCTTTATTGGTGTGAATCCAAGAATTACTCATGGAGTAAGGTTAGGATTCCTAGGATATTGTCCTTTCTCCAAGAGGGTTTGGACAAAGGATTATCAGCTAGTTCTTTAAAAGGACAGATTTCTGCTCTGTCTATTCTTTTGCACAAGCGTCTGGCAGAGGTTCCAGACGTCCAGGCTTTTTGTCAGGCTTTGGTTAGAATTAAGCCTGTGTTTAAAACTGTTGCTCCCCCGTGGAGCTTAAACTTGGTTTTTAAAGTTCTTCAAGGAGTTCCGTTTGAACCCCTTCATTCCATTGATATTAAACTTTTATCTTGGAAAGTTCTGTTTTTGATGGCTATTTCCTCGGCTCGAAGAGTCTCTGAGCTATCTGCCTTACAATGTGATTCTCCTTATCTGATTTTTCATGCAGATAAGGTAGTTCTGCGTACCAAACCTGGGTTTTTACCTAAGGTGGTTTCTAACAAGAATATCAATCAAGAGATTGTTGTTCCATCATTGTGTCCTAATCCTTCTTCGAAGAAGGAACGTCTCTTACATAATCTGGACGTAGTCCGTGCCTTGAAGTTTTACTTACAAGCTACTAAAGATTTTCGCCAAACATCTTCCCTGTTTGTCGTTTACTCTGGACAGAGGAGAGGTCAAAAAGCTTCGGCAACCTCTCTTTCCTTTTGACTTCGGAGCATAATTCGCTTAGCCTATGAGACTGCTGGACAGCAGCCCCCTGAAAGGATTACAGCTCATTCTACTAGAGCTGTGGCGTCCACCTGGGCCTTTAAAAATGAGGCCTCTGTTGAACAGATTTGCAAGGCTGCGACTTGGTCTTCACTTCACACCTTTTCAAAATTTTACAAATTTGATACTTTTGCTTCTTCGGAGGCTGTTTTTGGGAGAAAGGTTCTTCAGGCAGTGGTTCCTTCCGTTTAATCCTGCCTTGTCCCTCCCATCATCCGTGTACTTTAGCTTTGGTATTGGTATCCCATAAGTAATGGATGATCCGTGGAATGGATACACTTAACAAGAGAAAACATAATTTATGCTTACCTGATAAATTTATTTCTCTTGTAGTGTATCCAGTCCACGGCCCGCCCTGTCCTTTTAAGGCAGGTCTAAATTTTAATTAAACTACAGTCACCACTGCACCCTATGGTTTCTCCTTTCTCGTCTTGTTTCGGTCGAATGACTGGATATGGCAGTGAGGGGAGGAGCTATATAGCAGCTCTGCTGTGGGTGATCCTCTTGCAACTTCCTGTTGGGAAGGAGAATATCCCATAAGAAATGGATGATCCGTGGACTGGATACACTACAAGAAAAATAAATTTATCAGGTAAGCATAAATTATGTTTTTCTAAGTTTTTCTAATTTTTTTACCTCAGCTGAGGGTACCTTTGAGTGAAAAGTGCTTTGAGCGGTGGTGCCTTCAGTTTAGGACTGCCTGCCTTGATTTGTCCCTCCCTGTTCATTATGTGTCCTCTTCAGCTTGGTATTGGTTTCCCAACAGTAATGAATGAATTTATGGACATTCACTTCCATTAGAAAGAAAATTAAAAAATGCTTACCTGATAAATTATTTTCTTTCTTGGCAGTGAGAGTCCACGAACCTGCCTCTATTTTTTATGTGGTTTTTCCTTTTCTTCTGGCACCTCTTTACTCCTAGTGTTTCTCTAGAGAGTTTATGTGTGTCTCTTCCTGGATCTTTTTTAGCACTGCTTTTAAGAAGAAGGGAGGAAAAGGTATATTTAGAAATGAGAAAGTGTAGCATGTTTCATTGGAAATTTAAGGAGATTAGCAAAAAGAAAGTACCTGTTTAAAGGTTGTCCACTCCTTTGTCTAACTCCTTATATAACTCAATACACATAAATTACACACTTAAAATACTACACACATGCTGCAACTACGAAGGCCCTGATAACCTATGCTCTGACAAGCTAGGAGTATCACATTTATGGGTAATAGCAGTCACATGGTCATAATTAACAGAGGCCTATATTAAGAGTTTTGCGTTATGGTGCGGTATGGCTATACCTCTGAAAAATTGGCCATTGTGCGTGGAATGGCCGTTAACGCATATTACGAGTCGTGGCGGTATAGCTATACCGCAAGCATTTTAGCCTGTAATGCATTGTCCATTCCGCACCCAAAAAATGAGAGCTACTGAAATCCTATTGGCTGATTTGAACAGCCAATAGGATTTCAGTAGCTCTCATCCTATTGGCTGATTTGAATTTGAAGAATCAAATCAGCCAATAGGAATGCAAGGTACGCCATTTTTAAACGGACACCTTGCATTCAACTTCAGTGTACGGCGGTGATCATATGAAGAGGATGCTCAGCGCAGGATGACATCGCCGGTCCTGGATAGCTCCGCTCCGTGCTGCCGGGATGAAAATAGAAGATGCCCCCGCGATGGATGAAGATGGATGTTCGGACTTCAGGAACCATGACTAGATATTCTGGGGTAAGTGTTTTTTTTTTTTTGTTGTTTTTTAAAGATTAGGGCTTTGGGCACTGTAAAAGAGCTGAATGCCCTTTTAAAGGGACAGTCTAGTCCAAAACAAACTTTTATTAGTCAGATAGGGCATGCAATTTTAAACAATTTTCCAGTTTACTTCTATCACCAATTTTGCTTTGTTCTCTTGGTATTCTTCGATGAAAGCTAAATCTAAATGGTTCATATGCTAATTTCTAAGTCCTTGAAGGCCGCCTCTTAGCTCAGGTCATTTTGACAGTTTTTCACAACTAGAGTGTCGCTCCACTCTAGCTGTTGCTAGGGACGCGGCGCCTGCTTTCTGTTCGTTGCCTAGGGGGAGTTAGCTCCTCTCTGCTTGCAGCGGTGACGTCATCGTCGTACGCTTCCTATTGCAGAAGCCAGTCTGGATCTCCTGTGGCGTGAATCCTGCACCTTTGTAAGTAACTTCAGTCCTACCTATCACTGCCCAAGTATAGGTGTTACTTACTGTTCTTCTTGGTGATATTGATTCCTATGCTGGATTTTTTTTTTGTTGCTGACCCCTGCTTGTCTGACCACTCTGCCTCTTTAACACTTAACTGCTGGATTGATACTGCTGCTGAACTTTGCTTGTCTGACAACTCTGCCTCTATAAACCTTAACTGCTGGATTGATACTGCTGCTGAACTTTGCTTGTCTGACCACTCTACCTGTTAACCCCTATCTGCCCTGGATTGCCTCACTGTTGCCAAACCCTGCCTGCCTGACCATCCTAGTGGTTTACCCCTGGACTACCTTACTGTTGCCGAACCCTGCCTGCCTGACCATCCTAGTGGTTTACCCCTGGACTGCCTTACTGTTGCCGAACCCTGCCTGCCTGACCACCCTAGTGGTTTGTCTCTGGTTTCCTGCCTGTTGCCGCCAAGGACTGTCCTGCCTGTGGTGAGTGCCGTTTATCTCATCTTGCAAACCTACTCTGCTCTAGGATATTCCCTATCATTCCTGCTTGACGCCAGGATAACAAGACTACTGGCCAAGTTCGGTCTGATAGAGGAGTATCCCACGAGCATTAGATAGAGGGTGTTAGTTCATGTGTTTCATATAGGTAATATACGTCCTAATGCACGTGGAGTTCCTATGAGCCAGCACTGATTGGCTACAATGCAAGTCTGTCAAAAGAACTAAAATAAGGAGGCAGTTTGCAGAGGCTTACATACAAGATAATCACAGAGGTAAAAAGTATATTAATATAACTGTGTTGCTTATGCAAAACTAGGGAATGGGTAATAAGGGATTAACTATTTTTTAAAACAATAAATATTCTGGTGTGGACTGTCCATACAAATGCCCCTTTAGGGACAATGGGTAGCTTAGGTTTTTTTTAGATTTAGGTTTTTTATTTTTGAGGGTTGGTTGGGTGAGGGGTTTTTCTGTTAGGGGCACTTTGTATTTTTTAAGGGGGTAAAAGAGCTGTTTAACTTAGGGCAATGCACTACAAAAAGGCCCTTTTAAGGGCTATTATTGTAGGTTAGGGGGTGTTTTTATTTTGGGGGGCTTTTTTATTTTTGTAGGGCTATTAGATTAGGTGTAATTGTTTTTATTTTTGATCATTTCGTTTATTTTTTATAACCTTAGAGTTTTTTATTTTTCGTAATTTAGTGTTTATTATTTTTTGTAATGTTAGATTGTTTTATTTTTTTCTTAGTATTAAGTTTTTTTAAGTTTGTAGTTTAGGGTTTTTAATTGGTGTTTTTATTTTTATTTTATTAGAATAGTAATGTTAGATTAATTTATAGTTTCATATTATTATTTTTTTTTTGTAATATTGTACTTTTTAATTTAAAGTTAGGGGGTTAATAGTTTAAGTTAGTGTTTTGCGATGTGGGGGTCCAGCGGTTTAGGGGTTAATAGGTTTAGTTGCGATGTGGGGGGCTGGCAGTTTAGAGCTTAATAGGTTTATTTAGTGTTGGCGATGCCGGAGAGCGGCAGATTAGGGGTTAATCACTTTATTTAGCGTTGGGGAGCAACGGATTAGGGGTTAATCAATTTATTTAGGTGTTGTGATGTCGGGGTGCGCCGGATTAGGGGTTAATCATTTTATTTAGTGTTGGGGGCAGCGGACTAGGGGTGTTTAGACTAGGTGGTTATGTTAGGGTGTAATATTTAAACATAACTTTCTGTCCCCCGATTTGCCATTCCGCGATCGCAGGTGTTAGATTTTTTCTAACACTCTCTCCCCATTGATGTCTATGGGGAAAAGCGTGCACGAGCACGTAAACTCAGCCCCTGGCTTTTGTGCTGTATGGAGCTTATCGCACCATACCGCACAGCACAAGGAGGATTTTCAGTAACTCGTAATGGCAGCGCTATGGAAAGTGCAATACCACTCATTTTATTGCGTTCTTTACGCACCCGGTATAGCGCAAAACTCGTAATCTAGGTGAGAGATAATAAAGTAGTGCAGGGAAAACAGAATACCTAAGCAAACAATGGAGGTGGCACCTTCTTATCACAAGTGGAAAACAGACACAGGAAAGTCTCAACTATGTAAGATAATAAAATAATAATAATAATAATAAAATACCAGAGAATTAAGTTTTAAGAGAACAATAGCAATTACACTGGGTTAGATTTGTGTTGATTTTAATGTATTTTTTTTTTTTTTGGGGGGGGGGGGGGATAAAAATGTGTTGTGCTTGAAATTGTTTGATATCCATGAGAGCAGAGTTTTTTTTGTATTTTTTTAAGAAAATTTCAAAAGGTTAAACAATAAAGACAATTTTTCACAGCCTTCTTTTCTTATATTTGCCAAGGGTGCCAATATTAGTGGAGGGCACTGTATCATAAGATCTGATATTTAAAAGAGTGAGGTTTCATGATTCAAATAAGAGGTTTCATGTCTTTATTACTGTGAAGTGATCTTCATAGTAATAATAACCTGGCAGTAACCACTAGTCTCATTTTTTCACGCTAGTCATAATTTTGCGGTTCATAGATCCATGTTTCTCAGAAAAAAATGTAGGAATAAAAAAAAACTGGGTGAATGTAAAAATATATTTTTTTTACAAGATATGACGAGTCCACGGATTTCAGCCTTACTTATGGGTGTTAGTCAAGATTCTTCAATCAAGAGTTTTTTATTTTTAAATGGTGCCAATGTGTACTTTTTTTCTTTCAGAGCAGCTTCTGCAGTTATAGCCTTCTGGCTATGGGAAAGTATCAAATTTGGAAAAAGTGTGAAGAGACGACCAAGTTGCAGCCTTGCAAATCTGTTCAACAGAAGCATCGTTTTTAAATGCCCATGAGGAAGCCACAGCCCTTGTAGAATGAGCCGTAATTCGTTCTGGAGGCTGCTGTCCAGCAGTCTCATATGCAACACGGATGATACTCTTCAGCCAAAAAGAAAGAGAGGTAGCCGTTCCACGTACTCGGCACTATCACTCCTCATACAGCGCACCTATGTTTACTTGACAAAGTATCACTGAAGTAAACGTAGGTGTCGTGAAGAAAGCTGCTAGCCGGAACCTAATAGAGGAAATACTGCGGGGCGAGCGCGCGAACAACAAACCCCGCCAATCGTGGGCGAAAACCTAATCGCAATATACTGTTAAACCGCCATTAACCGGAGCCGATTTACTTATAAACATAACCTCCGGTAATCCCCAGCGTCCGCCAAATACTCCAGCAAGTGTGTCACCACAATCAGAGTAGCCCAACATCAAAACAGAATTTATGTTTACCTGATAAATTTCTTTCTCCAACGGTGTGTCCGGTCCACGGCGTCATCCTTACTTGTGGGATATTCTCCTCCCCAACAGGAAATGGCAAAGAGCCCAGCAAAGCTGGTCACATGATCCCTCCTAGGCTCCGCCTACCCCAGTCATTCGACCGACGTTAAGGAGGAATATTTGCATAGGAGAAACCATATGGTACCGTGGTGACTGTAGTTAAAGAAAATAAAATATCAGACCTGATTAAAAAAACCAGGGCGGGCCGTGGACCGGACACACCGTTGGAGAAAGAAATTTATCAGGTAAACATAAATTCTGTTTTCTCCAACATAGGTGTGTCCGGTCCACGGCGTCATCCTTACTTGTGGGAACCAATACCAAAGCTTTAGGACACGGATGAAGGGAGGGAGCAAATCAGGTCACCTAAATGGAAGGCACCACGGCTTGCAAAACCTTTCTCCCAAAAATAGCCTCAGAAGAAGCAAAAGTATCAAACTTGTAAAATTTGGTAAAAGTGTGCAGTGAAGACCAAGTCGCTGCCCTACATATCTGATCAACAGAAGCCTCGTTCTTGAAGGCCCATGTGGAAGCCACAGCCCTAGTGGAATGAGCTGTGATTCTTTCGGGAGGCTGCCGTCCGGCAGTCTCGTAAGCCAATCTGATGATGCTTTTAATCCAAAAAGAGAGAGAGGTAGAAGTTGCTTTTTGACCTCTCCTTTTACCTGAATAAACAACAAACAAGGAAGATGTTTGTCTAAAATCCTTTGTAGCATCTAAATAGAATTTTAGAGCGCGAACAACATCCAAATTGTGCAACAAACGTTCCTTCTTTGAAACTGGTTTTGGACACAGAGAAGGTACGATAATCTCCTGGTTAATGTTTTTGTTAGAAACAACTTTTGGAAGAAAACCAGGTTTAGTACGTAAAACCACCTTATCTGCATGGAACACCAGATAAGGAGGAGAACACTGCAGAGCAGATAATTCTGAGACTCTTCTAGCAGAAGAAATCGCAACTAAAAACAAAACTTTCCAAGATAATAACTTAATATCAACGGAATGTAAGGGTTCAAACGGAACCCCCTGAAGAACTGAAAGAACTAAATTGAGACTCCAAGGAGGAGTCAAAGGTTTGTAAACAGGCTTGATTCTAACCAGAGCCTGAACAAAGGCTTGAACATCTGGCACAGCTGCCAGCTTTTTGTGAAGTAATACCGACAAGGCAGAAATCTGTCCCTTCAGGGAACTTGCAGATAATCCTTTTTCCAATCCTTCTTGAAGGAAGGATAGAATCCTAGGAATCTTAACCTTGTCCCAAGGGAATCCTTTAGATTCACACCAACAGATATATTTTTTCCAAATTTTGTGGTAAATCTTTCTAGTCACAGGCTTTCTGGCCTGAACAAGAGTATCGATCACAGAATCTGAGAATCCTCGCTTCGATAAAATCAAGCGTTCAATCTCCAAGCAGTCAGCTGGAGTGAAACCAGATTCGGATGTTCGAACGGACCCTGAACAAGAAGGTCTCGTCTCAAAGGTAGCTTCCAAGGTGGAGCCGATGACATATTCACCAGATCTGCATACCAAGTCCTGCGTGGCCACGCAGGAGCTATCAAGATCACCGACGCCCTCTCCTGCTTGATCCTGGCTATCAGCCTGGGGATGAGAGGAAATGGCGGGAACACATAAGCTAGTTTGAAGGTCCAAGGTGCTACTAGTGCATCCACTAGAGCCGCCTTGGGATCCCTGGATCTGGCCCCGTAGCAAGGAACTTTGAAGTTCTGACGAGAGGCCATCAGATCCATGTCTGGAATGCCCCACAGGTGAGTGACTTGGGCAAAGATTTCCGGATGGAGTTCCCACTCCCCCGGATGCAATGTCTGACGACTCAGAAAATCCGCTTCCCAATTTTCCACTCCTGGGATGTGGATAGCAGACAGGTGGCAGGAGTGAGACTCCGCCCAAAGAATAATTTTGGTTACTTCTTCCATCGCTAGGGAACTCCTTGTTCCCCCCTGATGGTTGATGTACGCAACAGTCGTCATGTTGTCTGATTGAAACCGTATGAACCTGGTCCTCGCAAGCTGGGGCCAGGCCTGGAGCGCATTGAATATCGCTCTCAGTTCCAGAATATTTATGGGTAGACGAGATTCTTCCCGAGACCAAAGACCCTGAGCTTTCAGGGATCCCCAGACCGCGCCCCAGCCTATCAGACTGGCGTCGGTCGTGACAATGACCCACTCTGGTCTGTGGAACATCATCCCTTGAGACAGATTGTCCAGGGACAGCCACCAACGGAGTGAGTCTCTGGTCCTCTGATTTACTTGTATCTTCGGAGACAAGTCTGTATAGTCCCCATTCCACTGACTGAGCATGCACAGTTGTAATGGTCTTAGATGAATGCGCGCAAAAGGAACTATGTCCATCGCCGCCACCATCAACCCGATCACTTCCATGCACTGAGCTATGGAAGGAAGAGGAACGGAATGAAGTATCCGACAAGAGTCCAGAAGCTTTGTTTTTCTGGCCTCTGTTAGAAAGATCCTCATTTCTAAGGAGTCTATAATTGTTCCCAAGAAGGGAACCCTTGTAGACGGGGATAGAGAACTCTTTTCCACGTTCACTTTCCAGCCGTGAGATCTGAGAAAGGCCAGGACAATGTCCGTGTGAGCCTTTGCTTGAGGAAGGGACGACGCTTGAATCAGAATGTCGTCCAGGTAAGGTACTACTGCAATGCCCCTTGGTCTTAGCACCGCTAGAAGGGACCCTAGTACCTTTGTGAAAATCCTTGGAGCAGTGGCTAATCCGAAAGGAAGCGCCACGAACTGGTAATGTTTGTCCAGGAATGCAAACCTTAGGAACCGATGATGTTCCTTGTGGATAGGAATATGTAGATACGCATCCTTTAAATCCACCGTGGTCATAAATTGACCTTCCTGGATGGAAGGAAGGATAGTTCGAATGGTTTCCATCTTGAACGATGGGACCTTGAGAAATTTGTTTAAGATCTTGAGATCTAGGATTGGTCTGAACGTTCCCTCTTTTTTGGGAACTATGAACAGATTGGAGTAGAACCCCATCCCTTGTTCTCTTAATGGAACAGGATGAATTACTCCCATTTTTAACAGGTCTTCTACACAATGTAAGAACGCCTGTCTTTTTATGTGGTCTGAAGACAACTGCGACTTGTGGAACCTCCCCCTTGGGGGAAGTCCCTTGAATTCCAGAAGATAACCCTGGGAGACTATTTCTAGCGCCCAAGGATCCAGAACATCTCTTGCCCAAGCCTGAGCGAAGAGAGAGAGTCTGCCCCCCACCAGATCCGGTCCCGGATCGGGGGCCAATATTTCATGCTGTCTTGGTAGCAGTGGCAGGTTTCTTGGCCTGCTTTCCCTTGTTCCAGCCTTGCATTGGTCTCCAAGCTGGCTTGGCCTGAGAAGTATTACCCTCTTGCTTAGAGGACGTAGCACCTTGGGCTGGTCCGTTTTTACGAAAGGGACGAAAATTAGGTCTATTTTTTGCCTTGAAGGGCCGATCCTGAGGAAGGGCGTGGCCCTTACCCCCAGTGATATCAGAGATAATCTCTTTCAAGTCAGGACCAAACAGCGTTTTCCCCTTGAAAGGAATGTTTAGTAGCTTGTTCTTGGAAGACGCATCAGCCGACCAAGATTTCAACCAAAGCGCTCTGCGCGCCACAATAGCAAACCCAGAGTTCTTAGCCGCTAACTTAGCCAATTGCAAAGAGGCGTCTAGAGTGAAAGAATTAGCCAATTTGAGAGCATTGATTCTGTCCATAATCTCCTCATAAGGAGGAGAGTCACTATCGAGCACCTTAAGCAGTTCATCAAACCAGAAATATGCGGCTGTAGTGACAGGGACAATGCATGAAATGGGTTGTAGAAGGTAACCCTGCTGAACAAACATTTTTTTAAGCAAACCTTCTAATTTTTTATCCATAGGATCTTTGAAAGCACAACTATCCTCTATGGGAATAGTGGTGCGTTTGTTTAAAGTAGAAACCGCTCCCTCGACCTTGGGGACTGACTGCCATAAGTCCTTTCTGGGGTCGACCATAGGAAACAATTTTTTAAATATGGGGGGAGGGACGAAAGGAATACCGGGCCTTTCCCATTCTTTATTAACAATGTCCGCCACCCGCTTGGGTATAGGAAAAGCTTCTGGGAGCCCCGGCACCTCTAGGAACTTGTCCATTTTACATAGTTTCTCTGGGATGACTAAATTTTCACAATCATCCAGAGTGGATAATACCTCCTTAAGCAAAATGCGGAGATGTTCCAATTTAAATTTAAATGTAATCACATCAGATTCAGCCTGCTGAGAAATGTTCCCTAAATCAGTAATTTCTCCCTCAGACAAAACCTCCCTGGCCCCCTCAGATTGGGTTAGGGGCCCTTCAGAGATATTAATATCAGCGTCGTCATGCTCTTCAGTAACTAAAACAGAGCAGCCACGCTTACGCTGACAAGGGTTCATTTTGGCTAAAATGTTTTTGACAGAATTATCCATTACAGCCGTTAATTGTTGCATAGTAAGGAGTATTGGCGCGCTAGATGTACTAGGGGCCTCCTGAGTGGGCAAGACTCGTGTAGACGAAGGAGGGAATGATGCAGTACCATGCTTACTCCCCTCACTTGAGGAATCATCTTGGGCATCATTGTCATTATCACATAAATCACATTTATTTAAATGAATAGGAATTCTGGCTTCCCCACATTCAGAACACAGTCTATCTGGTAGTTCAGACATGTTAAACAGGCATAAACTTGATCAGAAAGTACAAAAAACGTTTTAAAATAAAACCGTTACTGTCACTTTAAATTTTAAACTGAACACACTTTATTACTGCAATTGCGAAAAAACATGAAGGAATTGTTCAAAATTCACCAAATTTTCACCACAGCGTCTTAAAGCCTTGAAAATATTGCACACCAATTTTGGAAGCTTTAACCCTTAAAATAACGGAACCGGAGCCGTTTTAAGCTTTAAACCCCTTTACAGTCCCTGGTATCTGCTTTGCTGAGACCCAACCAAACCCAAAGGGGAATACGATACCAAATGACGCCTTCAGAAGTCTTTTATAAGTATCAGAGCTCCTCTCACATGCGACTGCATGCCATGCCTCTCAAAAACAAGTGCGCAACACCGGCGCGAAAATGAGACTCTGCCTATGCTTTGGGAAAGCCCCTAAAGAATAAGGTGTCTAAAACAGTGCCTGCCGATATTATTAATTCAAAATACCCAGAATAAATGATTCCTCAAGGCTAAATAAGTGTTAATATCAATCGATTTAGCCCAAAAAAAGTCTACAGTTTAAATAAGCCCTTGTGAAGCCCTTATTTACAATCGTAATAAACATGGCTTACCGGATCCCATAGGGAAAATGACAGCTTCCAGCATTACATCGTCTTGTTAGAATGTGTCATACCTCAAGCAGCAAGAGACTGCAAACTGTTCCCCCAACTGAAGTTAATTGCTCTCAACAGTCCTGTGTGGAACAGCCATGGATTTTAGTTACGGTTGCTAAAATCATTTTCCTCATACAAACAGAATTCTTCATCTCTTTTCTGTTTCTGAGTAAATAGTACGTACCAGCACTATTTGAAAATAACAAACTCTTGATTGAATAATGAAAAACTACAGTTAAACACTAAAAAACTCTAAGCCATCTCCGTGGAGATGTTGCCTGTACAACGGCAAAGAGAATGACTGGGGTAGGCGGAGCCTAGGAGGGATCATGTGACCAGCTTTGCTGGGCTCTTTGCCATTTCCTGTTGGGGAGGAGAATATCCCACAAGTAAGGATGACGCCGTGGACCGGACACACCTATGTTGGAGAAAAATAAACAGTGTTTACCACCATAACCCCTAACGTTTCTGTAGAATGAACTGTCACAGAATGTCTGGGGAACAAAATATGTCAGATCTCACTAAATTGTTCAGAAGCATTAGCATATTGTCTTTACCACCATAAGCCCCAACGCTTCTATAGAAATTACTGTCTCAGAATGTTTGGGGTTGAAGCAGGGAAACCCTGATAGGGGAGTAAGTACAGTGAGGTCCGGGATATGCTGCAGAGCCCCAGAGTAAAAACTGCACTTACCTCTATGCTGAAGAACAGCATGACAATTCACAGTGTCAAGAGGTCTACTCTTCCTCCTGAGGTCCTGTGAAGACAGAAGGGTCTTAATTATATCACTCTTAAGACCATTACAGTAGAACAGTACAATAATGGGAGGCGCAGTGAGGCTAAAAGCCCACCAGTTCCCATAGCCAGAAGGCTATAACTGCAGAAGCTGCTCTGAAAGAAAAATAGTACACATTGGCACTATTTAAAAATAAAAAACTCTTGATTGAAGAATCTAAATTAACACCCATAAGTAAGGAGGAAATCGGTGGACTCGTCATATCGTAAAAGAAATACATTTATTAGGTAAGCATAAATTTCCTTATTAGAACAATTAAATAATTATAACACTGTGCAAATAAACATTTCAAATAAAAATAGTGTTCTAAGAAACAATCGGCTGGATTACAACTTTTGTGTTATGATGCGGTACGGCTATACAGCTGAAAAATTGGCCATTGAGCATGGAATGGCAGGTAACGCATATTACAAGTCGCAGCGGTTTAGCTATACCGCAAGAATTTTAGCCTGTAATGCAATATCCATTCCGCACTCAAAAAATTACGTTTGAGTGCTTTATTTTTCATAGCGCCGTATTACAAGTTGTGCGGTCCGGCTAAAATGCTTGCGTTATAGCCTATACTGACACAATATTCCGCAATCTGAGACCAGTAGTTATGGATTTTGCGAAACAAAAATGTTTCACAAAACTCATAACTAAAATGTTACAAAGTACACTAACACCCATAAACTCCCTATTAACCCCTAAATTGCCACCCTCCCGCATCACAAATACTTTATTAACCCCTAATCCGCCGCCCACCCACATTGCGACTAATAAATAAACCTATTAACCCCTATTCCGCAGCCCACCCACATCGACAATACTATATAAACCTAATAACCCCTAAACCGCCGGCCCCCCACATCGCCAACACTATAATAAAGTATTAACCCCTAAACCTAATAACCTAAAACTAATAAACGAAACCTATTAACCCCTAAACTGCCAGCACCCCACATCGTAACTAATAAACTAAAACCTATTAACTCCTAAACTGCCGGCCCCCACATCGTTACTAATAAACTAAACATATTAACCCCTAAACCGCCCCTAAATTTATTAGTACCGCTGTGGGGGGCTGGTGGTTTACTGGTTAATGTTTAGTTTATTAGTACCGATGTGGGTGACCGGCGGTTTAGGGGTTAATAGATTTAGTTTATTGGTAACGATGTGTGGGGGGCAGCAGTTTAGGGGTTAATAATTTTATTTAGTGTCGGGGCGGCGGTTTAGGGGTTAATAGCTTTAATTAGTGTCAGTGATGTCAGGGGTGGCGGTTTATCATTTTATTTAATTTCAGCGATGTCAGGTGTGGCGGATTACGGGTGTTAGGTTTAAATGTAACATTTTATTTTCTCCATAGACATAAACGGAGTTGCGTTATGGCGATTTGCCATTCCGCGATCGCAGGTGTTATTTTCTAACACTTTCTCCCTATTGATGTCTATGGGGCAAAGCGTGCACGAGCACGTAAACTCAGCCCTCGGCTTTTGTGCGGTATGGAGCTTAACGCATCATAACGCACAGCACAAGTCGGTTTTTCAGTAACTCGGAATGGCAGCGCTATGGAAAGTGCAATATCGCTCATATTTTTTTTTTTTTGCTATACTGAGTGAGTTTAGACAGGGGTAGAAACATGCATACATTTTCAAAACAAGTTAAGCCACACCTCTGGGGAATCAGAATTATTTAAATGTATGTAATATTTGTATGGTTAGATATCTACTCATTTTCTGCATACATTGTAAGATGGGGGATAGTGACAAATATAATAAATGTTAACTTCTGATTTTTAATTATTAAATTTAATTGAACAATATAGGTAGGAAATCCTAAATGTTGCTCCTTTTGGAAGATGAACTGAAGCTAAATATGGGACAATAAAATGCGTGTGAAATAATTAGGAAATAATGACTCCCATTCTGCTATTTACAATGTACACCATAGAAAATGACATCAAAATGTAATTTGTTTGCATTTCATATGATGGCTTTTCTTATATATTATGACATTTCTAACTAAAGTCATATTCTAAAAAATAAAATACAATTTGTGTGGGTTATTCACTGGAAAAAAGTTAAAACATATGTAAAAGATGTTTTGCAATGAGGGCTAAACAAAACTTTTTCTAGCATAGGTATGTGAAAATGGCTCAACAGCCAAGAGTTAAATAAGCAACCATCTAAAACAGGAATGGCCAAACGGCGGCCCGAGGGCTACAATACGGCACTTGGCATTCGTTTTTGCATCTTTCAGGAAAACAGAACTAACAATGTGTTCCAAGGGTGGACTGAAATCAACCAGGGTCCCTGGGCAAAAATTAGAGAAGCCCCCCCACCCTGCCTTCTATGCCCCTCCCTCAACCCAGTGCCTGCCTTGCCCCCACCAGGGTCCCCAACATCATGGACCAGAGACCCCAAAGCCTCAGACCCACCCAATCTCCAGGGCCAAACCCCACACTACAGGGCCCCCAGATCAACAGACTTCCTATCCAGGCACAGGGCACCCATCCTGCTCACCCTTAACTACTTAATTACTGCTAGTTCAACTGTCAGTGCAATGCTAGCTCCTGATCATCTACTGCCTGCCCAAGCTCACAACCACTAGCGAAACTGTCTCGTGCTAAAATTTCACTGCCTGCTGCCGCCGTTTCCTCACTGTCACAACCACTAGAATAGCTCTAGCTCATTTAGAAAATGTGACTGCTGGGCCCTCGGTCCAGGTCCTATTACCTGACTGCTTAGTCTGCACCTGATGTATGCCATAGTTTTTCTGCCCCAGGTAAAAAAGTTACTAAACATGTGTGCTTTGGGCTGCCCACTACTTAAAAGAGCCCTCTGAAAGGAAGGATAACAGACAGAAAGTACCCGGAAATTTTAACTAATAAATGCTTAATGTAAAAGTTCCTGTTAAAGGCATTAACTGGATAAAGCCAGAAAGCAGGGTCTAGGCAGATCGCAATACAAACAAATATTACATGGACAAAATTAAAGGTAAAATATAGACAAAAATACATTTGTTTAAAATTGTCCAACACTTGCCTGGCCAGACTTCTTGCTCACAACATGTTTCAGGGATATGCCCATTTTTGGTTCAGCACCCTGGATAGTGCTTGCTGATTGGGGGCTACATTTAGCAAACATACAACCATGGGGCCTAGTTATCAAGCCGTCAACCTCAAATACGCTGGAATTCCGCATCGTATTTGTGGCGAGGCTGATACGCCTTAGTTATCAAAGGCTTGAGACCGGCAAAAGTAGAATTTTGTGACGTAAGCATCGATCCGCCGGACTCAGTCCGACACAGATCGATTCTTACGTCACTCCAGATGTTGTGTGCGGCACATTCTCACTACTTTTGCTAGTTATCAAAAAACTAGCAGGTACGCTCGGCACTTTTACGGCCCAGCGTACCTGGTTTTCAATCCGCCACCCCTGGAGGCGGCGGATCCCATAGGAATCAATGGGAGTCTGACCATAGCGATAGTACAAGTTCGCTGCTGACAGACATCCCATTGATTTCTATGGGAGCTGTCTACACCTAACACCCTAACATGTACCCCGAGTCTAAACACGACTAATCTGTCCCCCCCTACACCGCCGCAACTAAATAAAGTTATTACCCCCTAAACCGCCGCTCCCGGAGCCCACCGCAAGCTACTCTATACATATTAACCCCTAAACCGCCGCTCCCGGAGCCCACCGCAACCTATAATAAATGTATTAACCCCTAAACCGCCGCTCCCTGAACCCGGCGCAACCTATATTAAATGTATTAACCCCTAATCTGTCCCCCCTACACCGTCGCCACCTATAATAAATTTATTAACCCCTATCCTGCCCCCCCTACACCGTCGCCACCTATAATAAATTTATTAACCCCTAATCTGCCCCCCCCACACCGTCGCCACCTATAATAAATTTATTAACCCCTATCCTATATATATTATATTCTAGCTATCTTAGGATTTATATTTATTTTACAGGTACCTTTCAATTTATTTTAACTAGGTACAATAGCTATTAAATAGTTATTAACTATTTAATAGCTTACCTAGCTAAAATAAAGAGAAATGTACCTGTTAAATAAATCCTAACCTAAATTACAATTACACCTAACACTACACTATACTTTACTAAATTATTCCTATTTAAAAATAAATACTTACCTGTAAAATAAACTCGAAGATAGCTACAATGTAATTAATAATTATATTGTAGCTATCTTAGGATTTATATTTATTTTACAGGTAACTTTGTATTTATTTTAGCTAGTTAGAATAGTTATTAAATAGTTATTAACTATTTAATAACTACCTAGCTAAAAGAAATACAAAATTACCTGTAAAATAAATCCTAACTTAAGTTACAATTAAACCTAATAATACACTATCATTAAATTAATTAAATAAACTACCTACAAATAACTACAATTAAATACAATTACATAAATAAACTAAAGTACAAAAAATAAAAAAAGCTATGTTACAAAAAATAAAAAAATAAGTTACAAACATGTTAAAAATATTACAACAATTTTAAGCTATTTACACCTAATCTAAGCCCCCTAATAAAATAACAAACCCCCCCAAAATAAAAAAATGCCCTACCCTATTCTAAATTAAATAAATTTCAAAGCTCTTTTACCTTACCAGCCCTTAAAAGGGCCATTTGTGGGGGCATGCCCCAAAGAAAACAGCTCTTTTGCCTGTAAAAGAAAAATACAACCCCCCCCCCCAACATTAAAACCCACCACCCACATACCCCTAATCTAACCCAAACCCCCCTTAAAATAACCTAACACTAATCCCCTGAAGATCATCCTACCTTTAGTTGTCTTCACTCAGCCGAGCCACCGATGGAACTGAAGAGGACATCCGGAGCGGAAGAAGTTAATCCTCCAAGCGGCGCTGAAGAAATCTTCCATCCGATGAAGTCATCATCCAGGCGGCGCTGAAGAAAAGTCTTCGATCCGGCCGATGTCATCTTCAAAGAGGCGCTGAAGAGGTCTTCTATCCGGGCGAAGTCATCTTCCAAGCCGGGTCTTGAATCTTCCTTCCGCCGACTCGGAACCACCTTCTTCACCGACGGACTACGACGAATGACGGCTCCTTTAAGGGACGTCATCCAAGATGGCGTCCCCTCAATTCCGATTGGCTGATAGGATTCTATCAGCCAATCGGAATTAAGGTAGGAATATTCTGATTGGCTGATGGAATCAGCCAATTAGATTCAAGTTCAATCCGATTGGCTGATCCAATCAGCCAATCAGATTGAGCTCGCATTCTATTGGCTGATCGGAACAGCCAATAGAATGCGAGCTCAATCTGATTGGCTGATTCCATCAGCCAATCAGATTTTTCCTACCTTAATTCCGATTGGCTGATAGAATCCTATCAGCCAATCGGAATTGAGGGGACGCCATCTTGGATGACGTCCCTTAAAGGAGCCGTCATTCGTCGTAGTCCGTCGGTGAAGAAGGTGGTTCCGCGTCGGCGGAAGGAAGATTCAAGACCCAGCTTGGAAGATGACTTCGCCCAGATAGAAGACCTCTTCAGCGCCTCTTTGAAGATGACATTGGCCGGATCGAAGACTTTTCTTCAGCGCCGCCTGGATGATGACTTCATCAGATGGAAGATTTCTTCAGCGCCGCTTGGAGGATTAACTTTTTCCGCTCCGGATGTCCACTTCGGTTCCATCGGTGGCTCGGCTGAGTGAAGACAACTAAAGGTAGGATGATCTTCAGGGGATTAGTGTTAGGTTTTTGTAAGGGGGGTTTGGGTTAGATTAGGGGCATGTGGGTGGTGGGTTTTAATGTTGGGGGGGTTGTATTTTTCTTTTACAGGCAAAAGAGCTGTTTTCTTTGGGGCATGCCCCCACAAATGGCCCTTTTAAGGGCTGGTAAGGTAAAAGAGCTTTGAAATTTATTTAATTTAGAATAGGGTAGGGCATTTTTTTATTTTGGGGGGGTTTGTTATTTTATTAGGGGGCTTAGATTAGGTGTAAGTAGCTTAAAATTGTTGTAATATTTTTAACATGTTTGTAACTTATTTTTTTATTTTTTGTAACTTAGCTTTTTTTATTTTTTGTACTTTAGTTCGTTTATGTAATTGTATTTAATTGTAGTTATTTGTAGGTAGTTTATTTAATTAATTTAATGATAGTGTAGTATTAGGTTTAATTGTAACTTAGGTTAGGATTTATTTTACAGGTACATTTCTCTTTATTTTAGCTAGGTAAGCTATTAAATAGTTAATAACTATTTAATAGCTATTGTACCTAGTTAAAATAAATTGAAAGGTACCTGTAAAATAAAAATAAATCCTAAGATAGCTAGAATATAATTATTATTTATATTGTAGCTATATTAGGGTTTATTTTAAAGGTAAGTATTTAGTTTTAAATAGGATTCATTTAGTTAATAAGAGTTAATTTATTTAATTAATATTTAAGTTAGGGGGGCGTTAGGGTTAGACTTAGGTTTAGGGGTTAATAATTTTATTACAGTGGCGGCGGTGTAGTGGGGGGCAGATTAGGGGTTAATAAATATATTATAGGTGGCGACGGTGTAGGGGGGCAGGATAGGGGTTAATAGGTTTAATATAGGTTGCGGCGGGTTCAGGGAGCAGCGGTTTAGGGGTTAAACTATTTATTTAGTTGCGGAGAGGTGCGGGATCAGCAGGATAGGGGTTAATAATTTTATAATAGAGGGCGACGGTGTAGGGGGGGCAGGATAGGGGTTACTAGGTATACTGTAGGTGGCAGCGGTGTCCGGGAGCGGCGGTTTAGGGGTTAATACATTTATAAGAGTTGCGGCAGGGTCTAGGAGCGGCGGTTTAGGGGTTAGTAACTTTATTGAGTTGCGGGAGACTCCGGGGGCGCCGGTATAGGGATAGAACAGTGTAGTTTAGTGTGAGTGCTTAGTGACAGGCTAGCAATAAAGCTGGGAAAAAGCCGAAGGGCAGCGAGATCGGATGAGTGATAACTGTCACAGTCCGCTGCTCATCGCCCCGCGGCTTTTTGACAGCTTTATTTGATAACTTAAGCGTATTTTTTCAGGTCCACGGCGGCGATGTGAGGCGAGCTTAGGCGGGCGTATTGGGCCGGCGAAGCCAGAAAAGTAGACGGCTTGATAACTACCCCCCCATGTATTTTACAATAAATGCATCATGTATACAAACAGATTACATATGTTAAAGTATTAAATGCACTAACTGGTAGAAGCCAGAAAGCAGGGTCTAGGCAGATCGCAATACAAAAAAATATTGTTTGGGTTACATTTAGCCACCAATAAGCAAGCACTACTCAGTTGCTGAACCATAAATGGGCCAGCTCCTGGGGGGCGTGTCCGGACCAGCATCTAAGATGGCCACTTTTATGAGAGCTCTACACTTCAGGGCTATAATTTGATAAAAAAATTAAACTTATTTCACACCATCCAATGCTGACTTATACCACGTACTGGGTTCCTTTTTCTGTACAGAACGACACCTATTTCTCTTACTTGGTGTATCCAGTCCACGGATTCATCCTTACTTGTGGGATATTCTCATTCCCTACAGGAAGTGGCAAAGAGAGCACACAGCAGAGCTGTCCATATAGCTCCCCCTCAGGCTCCGCCCCCCCAGTCATTCTCTTTGCCGCTCTAACAAGTAGCATCTCCACGGGAGGGTAAAGTGAATGTGGTGTTAGATTTGTAGTTTTTATTTCTTCAATCAAGAGTTTGTTATTTTAAAATAGTGCCGGTTTGTACTATTTACTCTGTGGCAGAAAGTGATGAAGATTTCTGCTGAGAGGAAAACGATTTTAGCATGTTGTAACTAAAATCCATTGCTGTTCCCACACAGGACTGTTGAGTACCGGAGAACTTCAGTTGGGGGAACAGTTTGCAGGCTTAACTGCTATAAGGTATGCTCAGTCACTTTTTTTCTAGTCAAGACCTGGTAATGCTAGAAGACTGACAGGGATCCCCATGTGGGGAAGGTAAGCCATATTCTGAGACTTAGTATAGAAGGATGGCTTAGTTAAAAGGGCTTAAAACGCTGGTGGACACTGTTAAGTGGAAATCAATTATTTTATTACAATAATCTGATATTTGTACAAGTGTTTATTACATTTGGAACACTTTTTTGGGTTTTTATTCTGGCTGGCATATCTTTAGACACCTATTTTGGCTTGGGAAGGCCCCACAACTCCGGAGTGAAGAGGGAGGGGGCCTAAATTTTGCGCCTCAGTTGCGCAATTCATTTGCAAGACAGCTTCATGCAGCTTCACGTGTAGAGTCCAGAGATTGCTGGAGGACTCCAGAGAGGCTTTTTTTCATTCAAAACTAATCCCCAAGGAAGGTAGGGCCACAGCAGAGGCTGTGGCATGGTGCTGTAGTTTGTTAAACCGGTGGCCTGCTTTAATTTGCTTCGGTTTGGGCAATAAGGGGTTAATTGTCTTGAAATTTACTGTGCAATCATTTCAAAGCATTAGGATCATATGGTGAAAATGTCATAAAGATTGGATGTTTTTATGAGGTTTAGTAAAAAAGTGTGCGCTTTTTATTATTTAAAGGCACAGTACCGTTTTTTCAAAAATTGTATTTTACTGTATTTGAGTGCTGTCTAAGTCTGTTTAACATGTCTGAGCCTACAGATAGACCCTTTTCTATGTGTTTAATAGCCATGGCGGTACCCCCTTTACATTTGTGTTTAAAGTGTGCTAAGGTATCTAAACATTTTAAAGACCATGCAGTGACACTTAAAAATGTAGCCCAAGATGTTTCTTTGACGGAAGGTAACGAGGATAGTCCTCCTTCCTCTCCCCATGTGTCGACACCAGTTACGCCCGCGCAATCGATGCCTAGTACCTCTAGCGCATTGGGCCCTATTACATTACAACAATTAGCAGCATTCATGGATAATTCCCTTGCTGCATTTCTACCCAAACTGCCAGTTTTTCCTAAGAAGCGTGATAGCTCAGTTTTAAGAACAGAGGATGAGCAATCAGAAGCTTTAGATGATTTATCCGTTGTACCCTCACAACACTCTGAAGTGGCAGTGAGGGACGGGCTGTCCGAGGGAGAAATTTCTGACACAGGAAAGGTTTCTCAGCGGGCAGAGTCAGATTCCTTAGCGTTTAAATTTAAACTGGAACACCTCCGCGTACTGCTTAAGGAGGTTTTAGCTACGCTGGATGATTGCGACCCCATGGTGGTCCCTGAAAAATTGTGTAAAATGGGCACGTTTCTAGAAGTCCCTGTATACACCGATGCGTTTCCGATCCCGAAGAGGGTGGCGGATATTGTGACTAGGGAGTGGGAGAGACCAGGCGTACCTTTTGTTCCCCGCCCTATCTTTAAGAAAATGTTCCCTATAACTGACCCCAGGCGGGACGTGTGGCAGACGGTCCCTAAGGTAGAGGGAGCAGTTTCAACACTAGCCAAGCACACAACTATTCCAATAGAAGACAGTTGTGCTTTCAAAGATCCTATGGATAAAAAATTGGAAGGTTTACTGAAGAAAATGTTTGTTTAGCAAGGTTTCTTTCTTCAACCAATTGCCTGCATTATTCCTGTAACTACTGCAGCGGCTTTTTGGTTTGAGGCGCTGGAGGAGTCGCTCCAGATGGAGACTTCATATGATGAAGTCATGGATAGAATTCATGCTTTAAAGCTGGCTAATTCTTTTATCACAGATGCCGCTTTCCAATTAGCTAAGTTAGCGGCGAAAAATTCTGGTTTTGCCATTATGGCGCGAAGAATGCTTTGGCTCAAATCATGGTCGGCTGACGTGTCGTCCAAAACAAAGTTACTAAACATTCCTTTCAAGGGAAAGACCCTTTTCGGTCCTGAGTTGAAAGAAATTATCGCGGATATCACTGGGGGAAAGGGTCATGCCCTTCCGCAGGATAGACCGTTTAAGGCCAAAAACAAGGCTAATTTTCGCTCCTTTCGCAACTTCAGGAGCGGACCTGCTTCAACCTCTGCTGCCGCAAAGCAAGAGGGTAACGCTTCACAGCCCAAAGCAACCTGGAAACCCTTGCAGGGCTGGAACAAAGGTAAACAGGCCAAGAAGTCTGCGGCTGCTACCAAGACAGCATGAAGAGGTAGCCCCCGATCCGGGACCGGATCTAGTAGGGGGCAGACTTTCTCTCTTTGCTCAGGCTTGGGCAAGAGATGTTCCAGATCTTTGGGCATTAGAAATTGTTGCTCAGGGGTATCTTCTAGAATTCAAGGACTCTCCTCCAAGGGGAAGGTTCCACATTTCTCATTTGTCTTCAGACCAGACAAAGAAACAAGCGTTCTTACGTTGTGTAGAAGATCTACTAAAGATGGGAGTGATACACCCAGTTCCAATTACAGAACAAAGACTGGGTTTTTACTCAAACCTGTTTGTAGTTCCCAAAAAAGAAGGAACTTTCAGGCCAATCCTGGATCTAAAAATTCTGAACAAATTCCTCAGAGTTCCATCATTCAAAATGGAAACCATTCGGACAATTTTGCCGATGATCCAGGAAGGTCAATATATGACTACCGTGGATCTAAAGGATGCGTACCTACATATTCCCATCCACAAAGATCACCATCAGTTCCTAAGGTTCGCTTTTCTGGACAAGCATTACCAGTTTGTGGCCCTTCCTTTCGGGTTGGCCACTGCTCCCAGAATTTTTACAAAGGTGCTAGGGTCCCTCCTAGCGGTACTAAGACCGCAGGGCATTGCAGTAGCACCTTACCTAGACGACATCTTAATACAGGCGTCGTCTTTTCACAGAGCCAAGGCTCATACGGACATTGTGCTGGCCTTTCTAAGGTCTCACGGGTGGAAGGCGAACGTCAAAAAAAGTTCTCTGTCTCCGCTCACAAGGGTCCCCTTCCTGGGAACACTAATAGACTCGGTAGAAATGAAGATATTTCTGACGGAGGTCAGGAAGTTGAAGCTTTTAACTAGTTGCCGAGTTCTTCATTCCATTCCTCGGTCTTCTGTAGCTCAGTGCATGGAGGTAATCGGATTAATGGTCGCGGCAATGGACGTGGTCCCTTTTGCCCGAATTCATCTCAGACCACTGCAACTGTGCATGCTCAAACAGTGGAATGGGGATTATGCAGATTTGTCTCCTCAAATACAACTGGACCAGAAAACCAGGGATTCTCTTCTCTGGTGGTTGTCTCAGGATCACCTGTCTCAGGGAATGTGCTTCCGCAGACCGGAGTGGATAATTGTCAAGACCGATTCCAGTCTGTTAGGCTGGGGTGCGGCCTGGGACTCCCTGAAAGCTCAGGGCCTATGGTCTCGGGAAGTATCTCTTCTCCCGATAAACATTTTAGAACTGAGAGCGATATTCAACACGCTCCAAGCATGGCCTCAACTAGCAGAGGCCAAATTCATCAGATTTCAGTCGGATAACATCACGACTGTAGCGTACATCAATCATCAGGGAGGAACAAAGAGTTCCCTAGCGATGAAGGAAGTAACCAAGATCATCAAATGGGCGGAGGATCACTCCTGCCATCTCTCAGCAATTCACATCCCAGGAGTAGACAACTGGGAGGCGGATTTTCTAAGTCGTCAGACTTTTCACCCGGGGGAGTGGGAACTCCACCCAGAGGTTTTTGCTCAGTTGACCCAGCTATGGGGCATTCCGGAATTGGATCTGATGGCGTCCCGTCAGAACACCAAACTTCCTCTTTACGGATCGATTTCCAGGGACCCCAAGGCGACATTGATAGATGCTCTAGTAGCGCCTTGGTCCTTCAGTCTAGCTTATGTCTTTCCACCGTTTCCTCTTCTCCCTCGGCTGGTAGCCAGAATCAAACAGGAGAAGGCTTCGGTAATTTTGATAGCGCCTGCGTGGCCACGCAGGACTTGATATGCAGACCTAGTGGACATGTCATCTGTTCCACCATGGAAGCTGCCATTGAGGCAGGATCTTCTAATACAGGGTCCATTCAAGCATCCAAATCTAGTTTCTCTGCAACTGACTGCTTGGAGAATTCTAGCTAAGCGTGGGTTCTCTGAATCAGTTATTGATACTCTGATCCAGGCCAGAAAGCCTGTCACCAGGAAAATTTACCATAAGATATGGCGGAAATATCTTTGTTGGTGTGAAAGTTAGGATTCCCAGGATTTTGTCTTTTCGCCAAGAAGGATTGGAGAAAGGATTGTCAGCTAGTTCCTTAAAGGGACAGATATCTGCTCTGTCTATCCTGTTACACAAGCGGCTGGCAGCAGTACCAGACGTTCAGGCGTTTGCACAGGCTTTAGTTAGAATCAAGCCTGTCTATAAACCTGTGGCTCCTCCATGGAGTCTTAATTTAGTTCTTTCAGTTCTTCAAGGGGTTCCGTTTGAACCTTTACATTCCATAGATATTAAGTTATTATCTTGGAAGGTTTTGTTTTTGGTAGCTATCTCTTTTGCTCGGAGAGTTTCAGAATTGTCTGCTTTGCAGTGTAATTCACCCTATCTGGTGTTTCATGCAGATAAGGTTGTTTTGCTTACTAAACCTGGTTTTCTTCCGAAAGTTGTTTCTAATAAGAATATTAACCAGGAAATCATTGTTCCTTCTCTGTGTCCTTATCCAGTTTCTAAGAAGGAACGACTTTTGCACAATCTTGATGTGGTTCGGGCTTTAAAATTCTATTTAAAAGCAACTAAAGATTTCAGACAAACATCATCCTTGTTTGTTGTCTATTCTGGTACGAGGAGAGGTCAGAAAGCGACTGCTACCTCTCTTTCCTTTTGGCTGAAAAGCATCATCCGATTGGCTTATGAGACTGCTGGACAGCAGCCTCCTGAACGAATTACAGCTCATTCCACCAGAGCTGTGGCTTCCACATGGGCCTTCAAGAATGAGGCTTCTGTTGAACAGATTTGTAAGGCAGCGACTTGGTCTTCGCTGCATACTTTTGCCAAATTTTACAAATTCGATACTTTTTCTTCTTCGGAGGCTATTTTTGGGAGAAAGGTTTTGCAAGCAGTGGTGCCTTCCGCTTAGGTTACCTGACTTGTTCCCTCCCTTCATCCGTGTCCTAAAGCTTTGGTATTGGTATCCCACAAGTAAGGATGAATCTGTGGACTGGATACACCAAGTAAGAGAAAACAGAATTTATGCTTACCTGATAAATTACTTTCTCTTACGGTGTATCCAGTCCACGGCCCTCCCTGGCAATTAAGTCAGGTTCAAATTTATCTTTGTAAAACTACAGTCACCACTGCACCCTATGGTTTCTCCTTTTTCTCCTAACCGTCGGTCAAATGACTGGGGGGCGGAGCCTGAGGGGGAGCTATATGGACAGCTCTGCTGTGTGCTCTCTTTGCCACTTCCTGTAGGGAATGAGAATATCCCACAAGTAAGGATGAATCCGTGGACTGGATACACCGTAAGAGAAAGTAATTTATCAGGTAAGCATAAATTCTGTTTTTATACCCGTGGGAGCCCTTGAGACAGACGGCTAGTCCTCTCCATGCACCGCATGAAGGCTTCTTTCTAACACCCGTCCAGGCGATTAGGCACGCAGAGATCATACTACCATCTCCAGACACGATACTTTCCACAACCATGGAGGACTTTGACAATGTGGTATTAGCCCTCTTAACAGCCCTTGAAACAAAAATGTTGCGTCAATTTCATAGTCTACACACTGTGTTACGCTCTGAGCATGAGGATATACTTACTCCAAACATGGCAGAGACAAAGGAGTTTGTTGAACGACATGCACAGCCTAAGAAAAAGACACCTACTTATGACATGATACATCTGAAAAACTCTCCTGTGGGCTCTCCGTTTCCTGATCCGGAGGATGCGGCCGGCCTTAGGGGAAGGGGGGAGAGCAGATTGTTGAACACTAAAAGGCACTCTTCTGATGGTGACAGGGAAAAGCAGGCCTCAGCCTGTAACTACAACGAACGGCTCTGTCGGGACCCCTCAATAACTTAGGCTAGGTGATATCGGCAGCAGACGGTTTAGTGGGAAACAAGGCACGCCTTCCCTTCTTAAGCCTACTCGACAGCATATATCGCCTGGTCTGTACTGGAGACCAACACAAGTATCGGACATTGACATTTGGCTTTCATCTACTGCTTGCGCAGTCTATCAACAGCTCAATGGGCTTAGGGTCTCCCAGCTCACTATGTCTCATCATGAGGCCGATTCCTATCAGTACAAGCCTCCAATCTGCCCCAGAAGAGGAGTCGGCTAGCAGCACAAGGACACTTATACTAAAGATCCAATACAGAAGAAGATTGCATGTGGGATAATGCTAGTGCCCTAATAAGTTCCCCCCATATGCACACTGTTTCTGTTTTTATATTAATTAGAAGAGTACCTTGTTGGGGGTAAATGTTAGATTTAAGTTCTTAGGAGTTTATGCCTTACCTTATTGATTTGCATGCTATTATAGTTTTTATATCAATTGGAAAAGTATCTCACTGGTGATAATCAATATGCTAAAGTTATTGGGGGTATCGTAAAACCTTATTGATTTTTATACTGTTGCTGGTTTCCTATTGAGCGGAAGAGTAACTCGCTGGTTGCAAATATTACACTAAAGTTCTTAGGGATTTAGACTTATCTTGCTAATTGTCATATTGCCATATTGTTGCCATTCTTATACTGGCAGGAAGAGCACCTTTCTGAGGTAAACTACTACGCCAAAGCTATTAGGGGCTTAGTCGCACCTTACTGATTTGCATACAGTGGCTGTTCTCAGATTAGTTAGAAAAGTACCTTGCTCGTGTCAAACGATATGTTATAGTTATTAGGAGCGTAGCTGTGGATATGTTTAGCTGGCATTTTAGCCTGAACTTAGTATTTTCCTAGGTTTCTCATGCTCCCTCTTACATATAGGCATCATCCACCCTAATAATATTTCCCCCTGTTTTTTTGGACTTTACAGACATCATATTACAGCTCCGACGACAAGAGCTTAGCTATATCTCCCTTATTAATCACATTGTACCTAAGTAGTTTACAAACTATCCTTCTTCATCCAGCTAGTCATAGATAACACAGTACAGCGAACAGCACCTTTCCCTACCCAATAGCTCAGATTGCAAATTAGCTTACTCTTTACTTTTGCATATAACCCAGATCCCATCATAGGGCATCCCAATTAATATATAGGTCCCCTTTTCTACACCCCAATAGCCTGAACGCATACCCTTGTTATGCATCTCACACCATAAATAATCCTGGGATCTTTACTTTACTTAGTACCCTAGATTTAAATAAGGCGAGTCTACTAAATATCTATTAGTCCACATATTTCCCCTATTATGAGGCCAAGTGTAACCCCTCTTCTGTTAAGCTGCATAATAATAATACCCTAATACTATTAACTTTCCGGACATGCTCCCCCTCCTATCCCCCCCTCCTACAATTACTTAAAGCGGCTCTTGCCCGCTGTCCCTTTCAATCATTATCCAAACCATAATGCTACCTATTCATACGTGAAGGTGTATCTACTATCTTATCTTACCATCTACTCTGGGCCTCTTTCCCTTTCAGAGATAACTAGCTAATCTAACTCATAGAGCCCTTTGTATGACATATGACCCTCTCATAGGATATATAAATACTTACACCAACAACATACTATGATTCTTTATTCTTAGCATATGGTTTATAGAAAAAGAGGTATCAAACACTTACATGCAGTTTACTTATCTACTATTCATTTTTTTTTGTTTATTTGGTTGTTCAGACAACATAGAACATTATATGGAAATTATATATTTATGTTATTGTCATCTTTTGATAGCTGAAATGATCACTTGACTTTTTTTTTCATTTCTGCATGTAAACTGGTTATTTGTTGTCACATTGTCTACCAGCCTCAATAAAAAATGTTTATAAAAAAAAATGGGCCAGCTCCTAAGCTTACATTCCTGCTTTTTCAAATAAAGATACCAAGAGAAGGAATAAAGACTGATAATTGGAGTAAATTAGAAAGTTGCTTAAAATTGCATGCTCTTTCTGAATAATGGAGAGTTCCAGCCTGTCAGGCTGGGGAGCTGTTTGAGGCCCTCTAAAGGCACAGGGCCTGTGATCTTGGGAAGAGTCCTCTCTCGCCATAAACATCTTGGAGTTGAGAGCTATCTTCAATGCTCTATCAGCGTGGCCTCAACTGTCGTTGGTCCGGTTTATAAGATTCCAATGGGACATCATCACCTCAGTGGCTTACATCAACTACCAGGGAAGGACTCAGAGTTCCTTAGCAATATGAAGGAGGTGACTCGCATTCTACAGTGGGCGCAAGCCCGCGATTGTCTCCTATCTGCCATCCACATCCTAGGAGTGGACAACTGGGAAGCGGATTTTCTGAGCTGACAGACCTTTCATCCCGAGGAGTGGGCTCTCCATCCGGAAGTGTTCTCTTAAATAACCCTCAAGTGGAGGGTTCCAGAGTTGGATCTAATGGTATCCTGACAAAACGCCAAGGTTCCAAGGTATGGTTCAAGGTCAAGAGATCCTCTGTCCGTTCTGATAGATGCTTTAGCGGTTTCTTGGAGTTTTTCTCTGTCTTATCTGTTTCCACCGTTTGCTCTGCTTCCACGAGTCATAGCTCGTATCAAACAGGAGAGAGCATCGGTGATTCTAATAGCTCCTGCATGGCCTTGCAGTATCTGGTTCACAGATCTGGTGGGGATATCATCTCTACCTCCTTGGAGGTTACCTCTGAGGAAAGACCTTTTACTTCAGGGTCCTTTCCTCCATCCAAACCTAGATTCTCTGAAGCTAACTGCTTGGAGATTGAACGCTTAGTTCTATCCAAATGTGGGTTTTCTGAAGCGGTCATAGAAACTATGATTCAGGCTCGAAAACCAGTTATTCGCAAGATTTAACATAAGATATGGCATAAATATCTTTATTGGTGTGAATCTAAGGGATTCTCTTGGAGCCGGGTGAGGATTCCCCTGGATAAGGGTTTATTGGTCAGTACTCTAAAGGGTCAGATTTCTGCGTTGTCTATCCTTTCCCACAAATGTCTAGCAGTTCTACCAGATGTTCAAGCCTTTGTATAGGCTCTGGTTAGAATCAGACCTCTGTTTAAACCTGTTGCTCCACTGTGGAGCCTTAATTTAGTTCTCAAAGTTTTATAGCAGGCTCAGTTTGAGCCAATGCATGTTGTTGATATAAAACTGTTATCCTGGAAAGTTTTGTCTCTTGTTGCCATTTCTTCCACTCGCAGAGTATCTGAGCTTTCAGCTTTACAGTGTGCTTTCTCCTAACTTATTTTTCATGCTGATAAGGCAGTCCTTCGTACCAAATTGGATTTTCTCCCTAAGGTGGTTTCGGATCAAAACATTAATAAGGAAATTCCTTTTGTCCTTATCCTTCTTCTCAAATGGAACGTTTCTTGCATAACTTGGATGTTGTGCGGGCTCTAAAATTGTATTTACAAGCTACTAAAGATTTAAGGCTATCTTCTTCCCTGTTTGTTGTCTTTTCTGGAAAGCATAGGGGTCAGAAGGCAACTTTTACTACTCTGTCTCTCTGGTTGAGAAGTTTGATTCGTTTGGCGTATGAGACTGCTGGACAGCGGCCTCCTGAGAGAGTTACAGCTCATTCCACTAGTCTCCTCTTCCTTGGCTTTCAAAAATGAAACTTCTGTGGAACAGATTTGCAAGGTGGCAACTTGGTCCTCTCTGCATACTTTTTCCAAGTTATAGAAATTTGATACCTTTGTCTCGGCTGAGGCTTCTTTTGGGAGAAAGGTTCTACAAATGATGGTGCCTTCTGTTTAGTTCCTCCTGCCTTTTTCTCCCTCTTTGTTAATTTCGTGTCCTCTAGCTTGGGTATTGGTTCCCACTAGTAATTGGAATGACATTGTTGACTCTCCATGTCATAGGAAAGAAAAAAAAAATCATGCTTACCTGATAAATTTCTTTCTTTCCGGACATGGAGAGTCAACGACCCAGCCTTCTTTTTTTTTAATAATAATTTGTCATTTTTGTTTGAGTAAACCTCAGGCACCTTTTCACCCTTGTGTTTCTTCCTTTTTCATTTCTTTAGGCTAAATGACTGGGGGTTATGGGTAAGGCAGTTACACTTAACAGCTTTGCTGGGGTGCTCTTTGCCTCCTCCTGCTGGCCAGGAGTTGGATATCCCACTAGTAATGGAATGACGTTGTGGACTCTCCATGTCCTGAAAGAAAGAAATTTATCAGGTAAGCATACATTTTGTTTTCATATCCCTTTAACTAGATACTACACAATTACATAATTTTATATTATTTGTTTGTTTGATATCTATAAATTTATATGCGTCACTTAAAGCTTCTAAAATATTGATTTATGGCCACCCTGTGTTTGGAAATTGACCATCACTGATCTTAAACATCAGCCTAGGTTCATGTCTCCAGCAAGTCCTTTAACATGACATGAAATCTCAGAATCATGTCTCATACAATCCCTTTAATTAATTAATGTCAACAAACACACAGAGGGGAAGAATGCAGGGTCTGTCTAAAGAAAATTGCATCAAGGCTGCTTCTATGGATAATTGAATATCTACTTTTGAATTTTAAATAGCAGAACTATTGTTTCTACCCATAAATGTCTTCAATGTTATAATTTCATATGTTTAGTGTAATATTGTATTTAAGAAAAAAGAAAAATAGTGATATGTAACACAAATATTAATTCTCAGTCAATGAAAACTGAAATGCAAATATTTTTTGTTGTTCAAATGTGTTTTATCTTCATCAAATACTGGCTGCATTCTATCTAGGTAGCAATATATTACAAAATCAGATATTCCTTGTTGTTTTTTGTGAATATGCTCTGTAAGATAAAATTGAAACTGGAGAGATTTATCTGACTTACGTTTGAATCTTCTGCACCTCTGTGAATTTAGACCAATGGCTGTTTTTAATAAATTGACTATAAAATTATTTTTCACTGTTAATTTATGCATAATATTGGCAATTCTTTCTTTGATGTGCTGAACAGCAATTTAATGTAACTTATTCTCTTTTAAGGTCATAGCTGCTGCAAAAAAAGGCTTCCAGGCTGTTGGATATGAGTTAAATCCGTGGCTAGTTTGGTACTCTCGATATCGGGCATGGAGAGAAGGTGTACACCACAATGCTAAATTTTATATTTCTGATTTATGGAAGGTATGGAAACCAAAAATATTTTAAACAGATTATGGGGATCAAGCTAAAACATGGACTAATACTAAACATCTGAAAGCAGACACAATAACATTGTACACAGTATAGCAAGTGTTTCTATAACAAGATATGACGAGTCCACAGATTTCATCCTTACTTATGGGATATCGCCTCCTGGTCAGCAGGAGGAGGCAAAGAGCTCCACAGCAGAGCTACATAAATAGCTCCTCCCTTCCCCCCCCAACCCAGTCATTCTCTTTGCCTGTGTTAGTGATAGTAGGGAGGTAAAATGAGGTGTTAGTTTGAATTCTTCTATCAAGAGTTTATTATTTTAAATGGTGCAGAGGGTACTATTTTTCTACAGAGATGCATCTGAAAATAGCCTGACAGGTTATGGGAACTAGTGGATTTTAGTTTCGCTGCTCCTCCCACACCTGTGCTGATTCTTTGTGTGCGGTCATAGAATATTGACTAAGACCCTTATACCTTACAGGACCTCAGGAGGAAGAGTGGACCTTGTGATACTGTAAGATTTACATGCTGTTCCTCAGTAAGGACTGTAAGTGCAGTCATTTGATCTCTGGGGCGCTGCAACTTATCCCAGAACCGACTGTACTATGTCTTTTTTGTTCTGTGAGGGGCTTGGTAGGGGCTTCCCTTGGTAACATGTGTGGGCTGTCTTTCTCTTGTAAGGTGTATCCAGTCCACGGTCATCCATTACTTATGGGATATTCTCATTCCCAACAGGAAGTTGCAAGAGGGCACCCACAGCAGAGCTGTCTATATAGCTCCTCCCCTAACTGCCATATCCAGTCATTCTCTTGCAACTCTCAACAAACATGGAGGTAGTAAGAGAGAAGTGGTGAAATGTAGCTGTTATTTTGCTTCAATCAAAAGTTTATTATTTTTAAATGGTACCGGAGTTGTACTATTTTGTTCCAGGCAGAAAAATAGAAGAATCTGCCTGTGATTTCTATGATCTTAGCAGGTTGTAACTAAGATCCATTGCTGTTCTCACACATGACTGAAGAGAGAGATAACATAAGCGGGGGAATGGCGTGCAGGTTATCCTGCTATGAGGTATGTGCAGTTAAGATTTTTCTAGAAGATGTGAATGCTAGAAAATGCTGCTGATGCCAAATTTATGTAAGGTAAGCCTGAATACAGTGATTTAATAGCGACTGGTATCATGCTTACTTTCTGAGGTATACTCTTTTATATTTACAATATAAAACGTTTGCTTGCATGTTTAAACGTTTTTATATATACTTTGCTGATAAAACTTTATTGGGGCCTAGTTTTTTCCACATGGCTGGCTTAAATTTGCCTAGAAACAGTTTCCTGAGGCTTTCCACTGTGTTTCTATGAGTGGGAGGGGCCTAATTTAGCGCTTTTTTGTGCAGTAACTTTTACAGACTGAGACATCCAGCTTCCTCTAGGAGTCCCCTGAATGCTATAGGACATCTCTAAAGGGCTCTTAGGCTTTCCAAAATCGTTTGTTGGCGAAGATAGGCCCACAGCAAGGCTGTGGCAGTTTGGTGTGACTGTTAAAAAACGTCTATATCGTTTTTTTGATCCGTTTTTTGAACTAAGGGGTTAATCATCCATTTGCAAGTGGGTGAAATGCTCTGTTAGCTTATTATACACACTGTAAAAATTTCGTTTGATTTACTGCCTTTTTTCACTGTTTTTCAAATTCTGACAAAATTTGTTTCTCTTAAAGGCACAGTACCGTTTCTTATATTTGCTTGTTAACTTGATTTAAAGTGTTTTCCAAGCTTGCTAGTCTCATTGCTAGTCTGTACAAACATGTCTGACATAGAGGAAACTCCTTGTTCATTATGTTTAAAAGCCATTGTAGAACCCCCTCTTAGAATGTGTACCAAATGTACTGATTTCACTTTAAGCAATAAAGATCATATTCTGTCTTTAAACAATTTATCACCAGAGGAATCTGACGAGGGGGAAGTTATGCCGACTAACTCTCCCCACGTGTCAGATCCTTTGACTCCCGCTCAAGGGACTCACGCTCAAATGGCGCCAAGTACATCTAGGGCGCCCATAGCGTTTATTTTACAAGACATGGCGGCAGTCATGGATAATACACTATATATAAAAAATATAATTAGTGCGCCAGCGGTCAAGAAGTTACTGACACTAATACAATGAATTGTAAAGTGTTTGTGAAAAGACAATCTAAATAGTGTTGGTTGCAAAAATCAAATTAATTTAAAGTGATTCATATGTAAAAACTCAGATAACATTAAATGCTAGTGGATTAGTATGGTCATATCAATATACTCCTTAGCATAAAAGGGGTACTAACATTAAAATGCAAAACAATGGTCACTAATAGACACAATGATATAGTGATATCGTCCCAAAAAGCAAAGTTCTTGAGGTTATAAATGTAGTGGGTTTATTCTCCAAATCACATGAGGCAAGCACTTCTTCAAACGATCCCTGTTGGTGGCCCAGGGGGGGTAGATACTAAACAGAAAAGGAGATAAAAGAAGGCGCCAACATAGTGCGATTACCAGTGAGATGGGACACGCAGTGCAAGTAAAATCAAATACTCACAGGATCACAGACACTTGAGAAGTGTCACAAAAGCATCCTGGACCCTCTGAGTCGTCCAGCTAACTCCCACTCCGCTGTGGTAATGAAACCGCTCGTCACTGCCAATCAAGGTAGCTACGCTGGTGGTCTCAGATCCGCTTTTAGTCTTGGCTGCAGTCAGTGTTGCAAAAGGGACTGGCTAAAAATCCACTCGATCCAGGATGTAGCAGTTCAAATCAGTATACTCCAAAGAGGAGTAAAACAGCCGGGCAAATTGATATTAGTTGAAAAATGGCAAATCATATATTACCAAAGGTAGAAAAGAAAGTTCGTGGCTACAATCTTAAAATATGTAAGACTTTAATGGCACAACGTTTCTCGGTCTGTACGTGACCGTTTCCTCAGGTGCATAAGTGTATAATACAACACATAAAAACCACGAACTTATAACAATCAGTACGGCGTCCTCAAATGCGCACCGCGCATGTGTGTAGGTGTGTCTAGATGCTGGGAGTTACACTTGCAACAAACTAACCAATAAGGTGCTTGAACTGATACACACCCTAATGGTTACGTGAATAGTGCATTATTTACCACTGCGGTGCTGATAGTAAACCGCACCATTTAATTCAAAAACAATAATATAGTTATATTTAATATCATCGTTAGGCGCAATAGACTCGTAGTCACTAGAATTATGATATGTAGATAAAATTTTCCTATTGTTAAAAAGCAAATAACTACCAGATCGGGCACACCTACTAACATTGCATACATTTAATATGTTATGAACCTATATATAGCTGATAGCTATTAAAATACTAAATTAACATATATAAATGTATAATGATACATATGTTAAAATATCCAATCATGGGTATATCTAGATCCTCACATAAAAATATATATTTGTACATATTTCTAAAAATCACCATAAAATTACTATTAAAAGAGGATATAATGTCTAAGAAATAAATAGAAAAATATTAAAAACAAATTACTCCTCTAGGGAGGATGCAGATAGATCCAACAAACTAATATATATACACCCACAGTCCTGTACCGAAGCGTCTCTGTAGAGGACTCAATTTCTAGATATTAAATTCTGTGTATGGCTATTCCAGAGATGTATACATAACTAAATAGTGTGTGCTACATAACCGCTGCAATGTGTCAGTCGATATACTTAAACTGGTTTTGATGGGTTAATGGACAGATATGTTATAATAGCTCCACTCTCCATGTTTAATGTATCTCTTTACAAAGTATGTGTGGTAGAAAAAATGCCCCCATATTATATAGCAGGTAGTAAAAAAGAGATATATACAGGTTTATGGGGAATGAACAATAATCCTAGCTAAAACTAGCTTAGCAGATGAAATGGGATTGGGATACTCAAATATACTGGTATCCCAATCCCATTTCATCTGCTAAGCTAGTTTTAGCTAGGATTATTGTTCATTCCCCATAAACCTGTATATATCTCTTTTTTACCACCTGCTATATAATATGGGGGCATTTTTTCTACCACACATACTTTGTAAAGAGATACATTAAACATGGAGAGTGGAGCTATTATAACATATCTGTCCATTAACCCATTAAAACCAGTTTAAGTATATCGACTGACACATTGCAGCGGTTATGTAGCACACACTATTTAGTTATGTATACATCTCTGGAATAGCTATACACAGAATTTAATATCTAGAAATTGAGTCCTCTACAGAGATGCTTCGGTACAGGACTGTGTGTGTATATATATTAGTTTGTTGGATCTATCTGCATCCTCCCTAGAGGAGTAATTTGTTTTTAATATTTTTCTATTTATTTCTTAGACATTATATCCTCTTTTAATAGTAATTTTATGGTGATTTTTAGAAATATGTACAAATATATATTTGATGTGAGGATCTAGATATACCCATGATTGGATATTTTAACATATGTATCATTATATATTTATATATGTTAATTTAGTATTTTAGTAGCTATCAGCTATATATAGGTTCATAACATATTAAATGTATGCAATGTTAGTAGGTGTGCCCGATCTGGTAGTTATTTGCTTTTTAACAATAGGAAAATTTTATCTACATATCATAATTCTAGTGACTACGAGTCTATTGCGCCTAACGATGATATTAAATATAACTATATTATTGTTTTTGAATTAAATGGTGCGGTTTACTATCAGCACCGCAGTGGTAAATAATGCACTATTCACGTAACCATTAGGGTGTGTATCAGTTCAAGCACCTTATTGGTTAGTTTGTTGCAAGTGTAACTCCCAGCATCTATACACACCTACACACATGCGCGGTGCGCATTTGAGGACGCCGTACTGATTGTTATAAGTTCGTGGTTTTTATGTGTTGTATTATACACTTATGCACCTGAGGAAACGGTCACGTACAGACCGAGAAACGTTGTGCCATTAAAGTCTTACATATTTTAAGATTGTAGCCACGAACTTTCTTTTCTACCTTTGGTAATATATGATTTGCCATTTTTCAACTAATATCAATTTGCCCGGCTGTTTTACTCCTCTTTGGAGTATACTGATTTGAACTGCTACATCCTGGATCGAGTGGATTTTTAGCCAGTCCCTTTTGCAACACTGACTGCAGCCAAGACTAAAAGCGGATCTGAGACCACCAGCGTAGCTACCTTGATTGGCAGTGACGAGCGGTTTCATTACCACAGCGGAGTGGGAGTTAGCTGGACGACTCAGAGGGTCCAGGATGCTTTTGTGACACTTCTCAAGTGTCTGTGATCCTGTGAGTATTTGATTTTACTTGCACTGCGTGTCCCATCTCACTGGTAATCGCACTATGTTGGCGCCTTCTTTTATCTCCTTTTCTGTTTATGGATAATACACTGTCAGCGGTATTAGCCAGACTACCTGAATTTAGAGGAAAGCGAGATAGCTCTGGAGTTAGACGAAATACAGAGCATACTGACGCTTTAAGAGCTATGTCTGATACTGCCTCACAATATGCAGAAGCTGAAGAAGGAGAGCTTCTTTCTGTGGGGGATGTTTCTGACTCAGGGAAGATTATGCAACCTGATTCTGATATCTCTACATTTAAATTTAAGCTTGAACACCTCCGCGTGTTACTCAGGGAGGTTTTAGCTGCTCTGAATGACTGTGATACAATTGCAGTGCCAGAGAAATTGTGTAGACTGGATAAATACTATGCAGTGCCGGTGTGCACTGATGTTTTTCCAATACCTAAAAGGTTTACAGAAATTATTACTAAGGAATGGGATAGGCCAGGTGTGCCGTTCTCTCCCCCTCCTATTTTTAGAAACATGTTTCCAATAGACGCCACCACACAGGACTTATGGCAGACAGTTCCTAAGGTGGAGGGAGCAGTTTCTACTCTAGCAAAGCGTACTACTATCCCTTTCGAGGACAGTTGTGCTGCGGCGTTCTGGTTTGAGTCTCTGGAAGAGGCTTTACAGGTAGCGACTCCATTGGATGACATACTTGACAAGCTTAGAGCACTTAAGCTAGCCAATTCTTTTGTTTCTGATGCCATTGTTCATTTAACTAAACTAACGGCTAAGAATTCTGGTTTTGCTATCCAGGCGCGCAGAGCGCTATGGCTTAAATAATGGTCAGCTGAGGTTACTTCAAAGTCTAAGCTGCTTAACATTCCCTTCAAGGGGCAGACCCTATTCGGGCCTGGTTTGAAGGAGATTATTGCTGATATCACTGGAGGAAAAGGTCATGCCCTTCCTCAGGATAGGTCCAAATCAAGGGCCAAACAGTCTAATTTTCGTGCCTTTCGAAACTTCAAGGCAAGTGCGGCATCAACTTCCTCTAATGCAAAACAAGAGGGAACTTTTGCTCAGTCCAAGACGGTCTGGAGACCTAACCAGACCTGGAACAAGGGTAAGCAGGCCAAAAAGACTGCTGCTGCCTCTAAGACAGCATGAAGGAACGGCCCCCTATCCGGTAACGGATTTAGTAGGGGGCAGACTTTCGCTCTTCGCCCAGGCGTGGGCAAGAGATGTCCAGGATCCCTGGGCTTTGGAAATTTTATCCCAGGGATATCTTCTGGACTTCAAGGCTTCCCCCCAAATGGGAGATTTCACCTTTCACAATTATCTGCAAACCAGATAAAGAGAGAGGCATTCTTACACTGTGTACAAGACCTCCTAGTTATGGGAGTGATCCATCCAGTTCCAAAGGAGGAACAGGGACAGGGATTTTACTCAAATCTGTTTGTGGTTCCCAAAAAAGAGGGAACCTTCAGACCAATTTTGGATCTAAAGATCTTAAACAAATTCCTCAGAGTTCCATCATTCAAGATGGAGACTATTCATACTATCCTACCTATGATCCAGGAGGGTCAATACATGACTACGGTGGATTTAAAGGATGCTTATCTTCACATTCCGATAGACAAAGATCATCATCGGTTTCTCAGGTTTGCCTTCCTAGACAGGCATTACCAGTTTGTAGCTCTTCCCTTTGGGTTAGCTACAGCCCCAAGAATCTTTACAAAGGTTCTGGGGTCGCTTCTGGCGGTCCTAAGGCCGCGGGGCATAGCAGTGGCCCCTTATTTAGACGACATCCTGATTCAGGCGTAAAACTTCCAAATTGCCAAGTCTCATACGGACATAGTGTTGGCATTTCTGAGGTCGCATGGGTGGAAGGTGAACTAGGAAAAGAGTTCTCTATCCCCCCTCACAAGAGTTTCCTTCCTAGGGACTCTGATAGATTCTGTAGAAATGAAAATTTATCTGACGGAGTCCAGGTTATCAAAACTTCTAAATTTCTGCCGTGTTCTTTATTCCATTCCTCGCTCTTCGGTGGCTCAGTGCATGGAAGTAATCGGCTTAATGGTAGCGGCAATGGACATAGTGCCGTTTGCACGCCTACATCTCAGACCGCTGCAACTCTGCATGCTCAGTCAGTGGAATGGGGATTACACAGATTTGTCCCCTCTACTAAATCTGGATCAAGAGACCAGGGATTCTCTTCTCTGGTGGCTATCTTGGGTCCATCTGTCCAAGGGAATGACCTTTCGCAGGCCAGATTGGACAATTGTAACGACAGATGCCAGCCTTCTAGGTTGGGGTGCAGTCTGGAACTCCCTGAAGGCTCAGGGATCGTGGACTCAGGAGGAGTCACTCCTTCCAATAAACATTCTGGAACTAAGAGCGATATTCAATGCTCTTCAGGCTTGGCCTCAGCTAGCAACAATAAGGTTCATCAGATTTCAGTCGGACAACATCACAACTGTGGCTTACATCATCCATCAAGGGGGAACAAGGAGTTCCCTAGCGATGTTAGAAGTCTCAAAGATAATTCGCTGGGCAGAGATTCACTCTTTCCACCTATCAGCTATCCATATCCCAGGTGTAGAGAACTGGGAGGCGGATTTTCTAAGTCGACAGACTTTTCATCCGGGGGAGTGGGAACTCCATCCGGAGGTGTTTGCACAATTGGTTCATCGTTGGGGCAAATCAGAACTGGATCTCATGGCGTCTAGCCAGAACGCCAAGCTTCCTTGTTACGGATCCAGGTCCAGGGACCCTAAGGCAACGCTGATAGATGCTCTAGCAGTGCCTTGGTCCTTCAACCTGGCTTATGTGTTTCCACCGTTTCCTCTGCTCCCTCGTCTGATTGCCAAAATCAAGCAGGAGAGAGCATCGGTGATCTTGATAGCGCCTGCGTGGCCACGCAGGACTTGTTATGCAGATCTGGTGGACATGTCATCTTTTCCACCATGGACTCTGCCGCTGAGACAGGACCTTCAACCATCCAAATCTAATTTCTCTGAGGCTGACTGCCTGGAGATTGAACGCTTGATTTTATCAAAGCGTGGTTTCTCCGAGTCAGTCATTGATACCTTAATTCAGGCACGAAAGCCTGTCACCAGGAAAATCTATCATAAGATATGGCATAAATATCTTTATTGGTGTGAATCCAAGGGCTACTCATGGAGTAAGGTCAGGATTCCCAGGATATTATCTTTTCTCCAAGAAGGATTGGAGAAAGGATTGTCAGCTAGTTCCTTAAAGGGACAGATTTCTGCGCTATCTATTCTTTTGCATAAGCGTCTGGCGGATGTCCCAGACGTTCAGGCATTTTGTCAGGCTTTAGTTAGAATCAAGCCTGTGTTTAAACCGGTTGCTCCACCTTGGAGCTTAAATTTGGTTCTTAAAGTTCTTCAGGGGGTTCCGTTTGAACCTCTTCATTCCATAGATATCAAATTTTTATCTTGGAAAGTTCTTTTTTTTGGTAGCTTTTTCCTCGGCTCGTAGAGTTTCCGAGTTATCTGCCTTACAATGTGATTCTCCTTATCTGATCTTCCATGCAGATAAGGTAGTTCTGCGTACCAAACCTGGGTTTTTACCTAAGGTGGTATCTAATAAGAATATCAATCAAGAGATTGTTGTTCTGTCTTTGTGTCCTAATCCTTCTTCAAAGAAGGAACGTCTATTACACAATCTGGACGTGGTTCGTGCTTTAAAGTTTTACTAACAAGCTACTAAAGATTTTCGTCAAACATCTGCTTTGTTTGTTGTCTACTCTGGACAGAGGAGAGGTCAAAAGGCTTCGGCAACCTCTCTTTCTTTTTGGCTAAGAAGCATAATCCGCTTAGCCTATGAGACTGCTGGCCAGCAGCCTCCAGAAAGGATTACAGCTCATTCTACTAGAGCTGTGGCTTCCACATGGGCCTTTAAAAATGAGGCTTCTGTTGAACAGATTTGCAAGGCGGCGACTTGGTCTTCGCTTCATACTTTTTCAAAATTCTACAAATTTGATACTTTTGCTTCTTCGGAGGCTATTTTTGGGAGAAAGGTTTTACAGGCAGTGGTACCTTCCGTTTAAGTACCAGCCTTGTCCCTCCCTTCATCCGTGTACTTTAGCTTTGGTATTGGTATCCCACAAGTAATGGATGATCCGTGGACTGGATACACCTTACAAGAGAAAACATAATTTATGCTTACCTGATAAATTTATTTCTCTTGTGGTGTATCCAGTCCACGGCCCGCCCTGTCATTTTAAGGCAGGTATTTTTTAATTTTAAACTACAGTCACCCCTGCACCCTATGGTTTCTCCTTTCTCTGTTTGTTTTCGGTCGAATGACTGGATATGGCAGTTGGGGGAGGAGCTATATAGACAGCTCTGCTGTGGGTGTCCTCTTGCAACTTCCTGTTGGGAATGAAAATATCCCACAAGTAATGGATGATCCGAGGACTGGATACACCACAAGAGAAATAAATTTATCAGGTAAGCATAAATTATGTTTTTGACTTATAAGAGTTTGGCACTGGATGATTCTCAGACAGAAGGAAATCAGGTTATGCCATCTAGTTCTCCCCAAGTGTCACAACCAGTAACGCCCGCACAAGCGACGCCAAGTACCTCTAGTGCGTCTAATTCTTTCACCTTGCAAGATATGGCCACAGTTATGAATTCTACCCTCACAGAGGTTTTATCTAAACTGCCTGGGTTGCAAGGGAAGCGCAGTAGCTCTGGGTTAAGAACAAATGCTGAGCCTTCTGACGCTTTAGTAGCCGTATCCGATGTACCCTCACAATGTTCAGAGATAGGGATGAGGGATTTGCTGTCTGAGGGAGAGATTTCTGATTCAGGAAAGATGTTCCCTCAGACAGATTCAGATATGACGGCATTTAAATTTAAGCTAGAACACCTCCGCTTATTGCTCAGAGAGGTTTTAGCGGATGATTGTGACCCTATTGTAGTTCCAGAGAAATTGTGTAAAATGGACAAATATTTAGAGGTTCCTGTTTCTCCAACATAGGTGTGTCCGGTCCACGGCGTCATCCTTACTTGTGGGATATTCTCCTCCCCAACAGGAAATGGCAAAGAGCCCAGCAAAGCTGGTCACATGATCCCTCCTAGGCTCCGCCTTCCCCAGTCATTCTCTTTGCCGTTGTACAGGCAACATCTCCACGGAGATGGCTTAGAGTTTTTTGGTGTTTAACTTTTGCTTCTTCTGAGGCTATTTTTGGGAGAAAGGTTTTGCAAGCCGTGGTGCCTTCCATCTAGGTGACCTGATTTGCTCCCTCCCTTCATCCGTGTCCTAAAGCTTTGGTATTGGTTCCCACAAGTAAGGATGACGCCGTGGACCGGACACACCTATGTTGGAGAAAACAGAATTTATGTTTACCTGATAAATTACTTTCTCCAACGGTGTGTCCGGTCCACGGCCCGCCCTGGTTTTTTAATCAGGTCTGATAATTTATTTTCTTTAACTACAGTCACCACGGTATCATATGATTTCTCCTATGCAAATATTCCTCCTTTACGTCGGTCGAATGACTGGGGAAGGCAGAGCCTAGGAGGGATCATGTGACCAGCTTTGCTGGGCTCTTTGCCATTTCCTGTTGGGGAGGAGAATATCCCACAAGTAAGGATGACGCCGTGGACCGGACACACCGTTGGAGAAAGTAATTTATCAGGTAAACATAAATTCTGTTTTTTCCGGTCCCTAAGAGGATTTCGGACATTGTTACTAAGGAGTGGGATAGACCAGGTATTCCGTTTGCTCCCCCTCCTATTTTTAAGAAGATGTTTCCCATATCCGACACCATGCGGGACTCGTGGCAGACGAGTATTTCTACTCTGGCTAAGCGTACAACTATACCTATTGAGGACAGTTGTGATTTCAAAGATCTTATGGATAAAAAATTAGAGGGTCTCCTGAAGAAAATTTTTGTTCAACAGGGTTTTCTTCTCCAGCCTATAGCGTGCATTGTTCCTGTAACCACTGCAGCTGCCTTTTGGTTCGAGGCTCTGGAAGAGGCTCTTCAGGTGGAGACCCCATTAGATGATATTCTGGATAGAATTAGGGCTCTTAAACTAGCTAATTCTTTCATTACAGACGCCGCTTTTCATCTGGCTAAATTAGCGGCAAATAATTCAGGTTTTGCCATTTTAGCGCGTTGAGCGTTATGGTTTAAGTCCTGGTCGGCTGATGTGTCATCAAAATCTAAGCTTTTGACCATCCCTTTCAAGGGTAAGACCCTATTCGGGCCTGAACTGAAAGAGATCATTTAAGATATCACTGGAGGGAAGGGTCATGCCCTCCCTCAGGATAAGTCAAATAAGATGAGGACCAAACAAAATAATTTTCGTTCCTTTCGAAACTTCAAAGGTGGTCCCGCTTCCTCTTCCCCTGCTGCAAGGCAAGAGGGGAACTTTGCTCAATCCAAGCCAGTCTGGAGACCTAACCAGGCTTGGAACAAAGGTAAACAGGCCAAGAAGCCTGCTGCTGCCACCAAGACAGCATGAAGGGGTAGCCCCCGATCCGGATCCGGGAGCGGAACTAGTAGGGGGCAGACTTTCTCTCTTTGCTCAGGCTTGGGCAAGAGACGTTGAGGACTCCTGGGCTGTAGAAATTGTAACCCAGGGGTATCTTCTAGATTTCAAAGATTCTCCTCCAAGGGGGAGATTCCATCTTTATCAATTGTCCGTAAACCAGACAAAAAGTGAGGCGTTCTTATGCTGTGTAGAAGATCTATTTACCATGGGAGTGATCTGCCCAGTTCCAAAAACAGAACAGGGGCAGGGGTTCTACTCCAATCTGTTTGTGGTTCCCAAAAAAGAGGGAACTTTCAGACCAATCCTAGATCTCAAGATCCTAAACCAATTCCTCACAGTCCCATCCTTCAAGATGGAGACCATTCAGACTATTTTACCAATGATCCAGGAGGGTCAATATATGACCACCGTGGATTTAAAGGATGCGTATCTACACATTCCAGACCACTGCAACTATGCATTCTCAGACAGTGGAATGGGGATTATGCAGATTTATCTCCTCAGATAAATCTGGATCAGGAGACCAGAAATTCTCTTCTTTGGTGGTTGTCACAGGATCACCTGTCCCAGGGAATGTGTTTCCGCAGGCCAGCGTGGGTTATAGTGACGACGGACGCCAGCCTACTTGGCTGGGGTGTAGTCTGGAATTCCCTGAAAGCACAGGGTTTGTGGACTCATGAGGAGGCCCTCCTACCGATAAATATTCTGGAATTAAGAGCGATATTCAATGCTCTTCAGGCGTGGCCTCAGCTGGCTTCGGCCAGATTCATCAGATTTCATTCGTACAACATCACAACTGTGGCTTATATCAATCATCAGGGGGGAACAAGGAGTTCCTTAGTGATGATAGAAGTTTCCAGAATAATCCGATATATCCCAGGGGTAGAGAACTGGGAGGCGGATTTTTCATCCGGGGGAGTGCGAACTCCATCCGGAGGTGTTTGCTCAACTGGTTAAACTATGGGGCACACCAGAATTGGATCTGATGGCGTCTCGTCAGAACGCCAAACTTCCTTGTTACGGTTCCAGGTCAAGGGATCCTCAGGTAGTACTGATAGATGCTCTAGCAGTACCCTGGTCGTTCAACTGGCTTATGTGTTTCCACCATTCCCTCTCCTTCCGCGTCTGATTGCCAGAATCAAACAGGAGAGAGCTTCGGTGACTTTGATAGCACCTGCGTGGCCACGCAGGACTTGGTATGCAGATCTGGTGGACATGTCATCTCTGCCACCATGGTCTCTGCCACTGAGGCAGGACCTTTTGATTCAAGGTCCGTTCAAACATCCAAATCTAATTTCTCTGCAACTGACTACTTGGAGATTGAACGCTTGAGTCAGTCATAGATACCTTGATTCAGGCTCGAAAGCCTGTCACCAGGAAAATCTATCATGAGATATGGCGTAAATATCTTTTTTGGTGCAAATCCAAGGGTTACTCATGGAGTAAGATCAGGATTCCTAGGATTTTGTCCTTTCTCCAAGATGGATTGGAGAAAGGATTGTCAGCTAGTTCCTTAAAAGGACAGATATCTGCTTTGTCTATTCTATTGCACAAACGTCTGGCTGATGTCCCAGACATTCTGGCTTTCTGTCAGGCTTTAGTTAGAATCAAGCCTGTGTTTAAACCTGTTGCTCCGCCATGGAGTCTAAATTTAGTTCTTAAAGTTCTTCAGGGGGTTCCGTTTGAACTCATGCATTCCATAGATATTCAGCTTCTATCTTGGAAAGTTCTGTTTCTAGTTGCTATCTCTTCAGCTCGAAGAGTTTCTGAACTATCTCGCCTTATCTTGTTTCTCTTGTTAAGTGTGTTCAGTCCACGGGTCATCCATTACTTATGGGATATATTCTCCTTCCCAACAGGAAGTTGCAAGAGGATCACCCAAGCAGAGCTGCTATATAGCTCCTCCCCTCACATGTCATATCCAGTCATTCTCTTGCAAGTCTCAACAAAGAAGGAGGTCGCGAGAGGAGATAGGAGTTTTTTTACCTAATTAGTCTTCAATCAAAAGTTTATTTATTTATTTATTTATTTATTTTTTAATCAAAGTTTTTTATTGAGGAATACCAGATATACAAGGGTAGCATTCAATAAACATTATACATATAATTGAAACACGTCACCTCTGAAGTTTTGTCAAACCATAAATCTCTATCATAACAAGAAATAATCACATTCTGGCATTACCTCTTTTTTGTTTTGTTTCCTATGTTACAACACAAGAACCATTCACAGTTTAAATATCCAAAACTACTTGTATATCCTATAGTATGGTAGACTGAATGCAATATAAAGATGTATTTGGATTCTATGTAAATAAAAAAGGGATATAAGAAAAACTTATAATTGTGTATTAACAATTGCGGATAAACACCGCTTATTCGTTCACTTACAGTATGACTACGTATTAACAATTGCGGATAAACACCGCTTATTTGTTCACTTACAGTAAGGGTGAACAGTAGCTAAAGGTAAGGGCGGGGGGCGGAGCCCTAAGTTATATTGGAGCTAACGAGTTTCCCAGGTTATTATCATGATGTCTGCTCTCTTGAAAAATACTTAAGTGGAAACCTGATAAAAGTCCCTGGGCCTTTGTGTATAAAAAGAGTACGATTATATTCTGGATCAGTTACTCTCAGAAAGGGGTATTAGGATGTGTGCACTACGAGATATATAACAAATGGTAGTATACATGGTATAAGATGAGATATAGGGGGCTTCTAGATGAGCTCCTCTCCAGGGGAAATGCCACCTATGGGCGATGAAGGGAAAGGGAGTAGGGATATGACCCGCAGGCAACCAGTACCGGCGGGAAAGGGAGGAGAGGAGCCTAGCAATAATAAATGATGTGTTCTAGTAATGAGGTGGTGCTGTGTCTGAAGCTACATATCTACTATATCAGGGTTTGTCGGGTATGACAACTATATACATGTTAAGACCTATTAAAGCTATAGCAAACTGTCTCGGCCGCTGACAGTCCGCTCGTGCATCATAGGGAGAAAGTGCAGGGTAACCCCAGAGGATAACCACAATGAAATATATATAGAAAAATAGTCTTAACTGATTCCCAGGAATTAAACATCTCTTCTTGAATGACAATATCGGACATCACACATCGACCTCATTCTCCAAGCGTATACAGTTTTTACATTAAACTTATAATTAAACAAACACTACCTAAACAAGAACAATACATTGGAGTTAGATGTACTCGCCCAACTAAGACTAGATTATGTTAGTAGTTGTCCATAATGCTGGCAGATCTAAACATTACAGTTTTACCCTCCAGCATACCCATTACAGTATAAGACCATAAACATTTTGACTCATTCCCATCAAATGTTGCATCCAATATCACTGTGATAATAATATTGTCATACATTTCTAGAACTTATATTAAATAAGTTAGAGTAGCAATGTCAATCCTAAGAACAATGCCAGGTAATATCATAGACCACAATACATATGGCTGTCGTTGTCAGAGTATAAGTGAGATTACATATATAAATGTCAGATACTGCCACATTTAATTATAAGTTCTAACAGATAAAACATTTTTTGAGACTTAGTCCAGTATCAAAGGAAAAATGCAAGAATCATGTAGTGTAAGATTCAAACTAAAAACTTTCAGGCTTATTGATAAACACATAATGAGTAGGCATAACAGTGAGGAACATAGACAAGGAATTTGTCTTATAGAGCAACAATGTTTAACAAGTGTCAAGCCCCTATCTCCAAGATCTAGTCTATACCCGACGTATGGGTCATGTAACTTATTAAAGTAAATGGGAGATATGGGGATATGTCGCCGGACCAAATAGCTAGAATGAGATTATATAGGCAGTATTGTGCTACTAAGTATCCGGCAGGTATAAGTAGGGAAATAGGTTATATCAAAGGACTAGGATAGCCTGAATATAAAATTTTAAACCTAGGCAGGCTAGTAAGCATCTAACCAAAGATATAACAGGGAACTTATGGTAGGTTAGCATAACAGGAAAATATAGCGTTATATGTAAGGGATTAGGAGCTTCAAAATATTGATTCAACAACCAAAAAAAAAAAAAATTATCACAATAAAACACATCCTGTTTTCTAGTAGGTTAAAGAGTACCAACGATATTATATAGTAAAATAAACTAATACAGAGTAAAGATTAAACTCAAGAATTATAACTCTCATAATCAATATATTATAATGCCCTACGAACAAATAGCTGACATTTCACAGATTGTCCCAAAGTAAGAGAAGCGGGTAGCAAGAGTATCTGAGTTAAATCATCTTATAGCCATAATTGGGACAGATTATGCCAAAGGCATCTACTTTCTTCCAGGACACAACAGTTCAAGTTCCAAGAGGTAGAATGCTGAAAACTCTGAGGCATCAGACCAAAACATCATCATGCCAGACTATAGCATAAACCACCCATGTGGCCCGGCAGGGCAGTACAGGACAAGATCAAGCTGTGAGAAGTCTCAGAGGGGGCTCCAGGGTGGCCCCCTCAGCAGCGAAACGGCCTGCTGCATTACCCACTCCCGATCTGGCAACAGGTAGAGGAAGGAAGCTGCATGAGTGAGAAGGATACTTCTGCGTGCGTCTTTAGCCACCTGAAGCCATTGCAGCAAAGTGTGTTAGTTGGCAAACGTTTTGTGACCTGAACATAAGCAGTGAAAATGTCTCATGGGTGTGTTC